>NC_142643.1:26987196-27290227 GCF_053813885.1 Theobroma cacao
CTGGTTTCTACTCCTCTAGTCCCTGATGCCATACTTTTCCCCCTTTTTGTCAGCATCAAAGGAGGGGAATTTTACTCATCGGATAAGGCAAAAGGTGAGGATTTAGTTCCATAGAAAGGGTTAAGAGGAAACGGAGAGGGTTCTCGGAGAGGAGATGACTCTCTAAAAGAGGGTTATGGAGTGGACTTGTCTGAAATGTGAACTGGACTGTGAGGAAAAGAGGTTGAAACTGGTTTGAACTTTTCTGCCAATCTGGAAGACTTTCTTCTTTTGAGAAAAGTTGTCTTGGTTGTCATAGTCCTCATTCTTTTGGTTGGTTGTTTTGCCTCAGCTGGTGGTGTTGTGGTAGCTTCTGGTTTCCCTATTTTAGTCTTTGGTTTGGGAGTTGAAGCAGATTTCTTTCTTTTTCTTACATTTGCACCATCCTTCTGAGTTTCTGTCTTAACAGTGTCTTTTTCAGCTTGTTCCTCTCCAATAATTTGGTGAAAAAGGTCCATAATTGAAACTTCCTCTAAGTTTGGAGAAGATGCTTGTTGTTTCTCAGTTTCTACACCAACTACCTTAGTCCTTTGTTTTGAGTCATTTTTGCTTTGAGTTTCAAGGGTTGGTGATTTGGCTGGCTGATCAACTTCTTGTGGGGAGTCCTCAGTTTACAGAGTAGGACTGGCAGACTTGTAGGTAGAGCCTTCAGCTTGAGTACCAAAACTTCCAGACTTCTCTGCTAGCTCTGCTGAACCTTTAGCACCTTGCTGTGTTGGTGTAGTGCTGGATGTGGCTGAATTGTCTGCAGCCATAGGTTCAGATGCCATTTTTTCTTTCTCCTTCAGCTTGTTTTCCGACTCAGTGATTTTATCTTCCATTTTTTGTAGCTTCACTCCTTGGTCAATCAGCTTACCATCGATCCTCATAAGCAAATTAAAAATCATCTTATTCGAAAATCTGGAAAGAGCTTCTTCAGGTTGAGCAGGCAAACTGTGATCTTTTCTTGGGCCAGTTTTGGAGGTTTTGATAAACTTCTCTCCATCGAGCACATACCCCATCTTAATTAAGCTGCCAAAATAAATGGCTTGGTCTCTGGTTTTCACGAGGTCCATATCATACCTTTTAGCCCATATTCCTTTCTTCTGCACCAGGGATGTAATCACATTCCCATATGGTAGATTGACCTTATCAAGTCTGTAGGCACTTCTCATTTTCTTAATCATGAATCTCCCCAGATTTAGAGACACTCCATTAAAAGCATGCTCCATCAGCCAAAGATCCTGCAGGTTGATGTAGCTAAAACTTCCACTCCTCCCTTCAATATTTGTAGCAATAAAGTAATGCGATATCCTAATCTATGGATTGATTATCAGTCTTGAATTACTTTTAGAGGAGTATTTTTCTTTTCTTTCAGTGATGATCTCCTACAGTGAGAACGGATCATATTTTTCTGAAAGTTCAAATTCACCTATTTCACCCTCTATTTTCAGCAGATTCCCTAAGTCTTTAGCAGTTACAATAAACTCTTACCCATTTAAATAGACATTCAGCCCATCTTGTCCATAGTCATCAGATTCTGTTAATTCTTTTTCTTTTAGAGCAATGCCAGAGTAAAATTCCTTAACCATAATTGGACTATATGACCTATTCTTAAAGGTGCTGTAACCTTTAAGTTTAAGTTCATCAAAGTACTCAGATAGACTAGTTTAGATTTCTACATTTTCTTTGAAACTCTTCTAGTCAATGAACTTTTCGCAAGAGATAGGTGCATTTTTTATATTCTTGAATCGATACTCATGCAGCTTATTTCTAAATTTCGAAGAAGAAGGGGAACTGATATTTTTCTGGAGTGAGGGTTTTGTATCTTTTTTCTTGTGCATTTTCTGCTTGTTTTACCTCAGCTTCTTGGTTATTTCCTTCACTGAGGTAGGCACAATTTTCTGTTTCTTTTTCTGACTTTCTGTTCTAGTTTCTTCTTCCATTGGCATTTTTTCTTTCTTCTTCTCTGATACTTCTTTACTTTGAGAAGTTCTGGCCATTTTGGTTTTGGAAATTTTTGAAGGTCTAAGTTAGTTTTAGAGGCAACTATGAAGATTTAGGTTTTTGTTTTCAGAACAATGGGTTACAAAGGAAAGGGAAAAAGAGGTTGGCAGCAGTTATTGCTCAGAAAACTTCTCATCTTCCTTTAAGAATCGCCCTACTTGTATTTCTTTATATTTTCAAATATCACTTTAAAATTTTGATTATTTACCTTTGGCAACTCTGCTCTTTTCCTCTTTACACCCGGTAAATCAAATTTTTACAACAATTTACTCTTTTTTCATTAAACTCACTAAGTCTTATTATTTAAGGATGTCAGGCCACTCTTAGTTGACTAAGAATTCCTTAGTCGACTAAATGCATTTTGTTTTCAATGTTAGAGTCAAAGATTTTCTTATAATTCCTTCACATTAGCCATCCCCAAATTTCTTCTAATCTCACAAAATCTATCTTCACTCAGTGGTTTGGTAAAAATGTCTGCTAATTGGTGTAGAGTATTCACAAAGTCTATTTTAATGTTATTTTTCACTACATGGTCTCTAATGAAATGGTGTCTAATTTCAATGTGCTTTGTCCTAGAATGTTGCATAGGATTTTTTTATATATTGATTGCACTTGTGTTATCACAATATATTGGTACATTATGCATAATTATTCCATAGTCTTTTAATTGTTGCTTGATCCAAAGGATTTGTGCACAGCAACTACCTAATGAAACATATTCAGCCTTTGCTGTAGATAATGCTATTGAGTTTTGCTTCTTATTGGACCAAGACACAAATATCCTTCCTAAAAATTGGCACGTTCCACTAGTGCTTTTCCTATCAGTTCTACTACCCACAAAGTCAGCATCTGAATATCCAACTAAGTTAAGAGTTGAGTTTCTAGAGTACCATATTCCTAGTTCTTGAGTGTCTATGAGGTATCTAAAAATTCTCTTAACAGTTGTTAGGTGTGATTCCTTAGGCTATGATTGAAATTTAGAACATAAGCACACACAAAACTGAATGTTTGGTCTACTTGCTGTTAAGTAAAGAACAGAGCCGATCATACCTCTTTAGAGCTTTTGATCTACATCTTTACCTTTTTCATCTAAATTGAGTTTGGTGGATGGACTCATTGGTGTGGAAGTTGATTTCAGTTTCAGCATATCAAATTTCTTGAGCATATCATGAGTATATCTTTCTTGATTGATGAAGATCCCTTCCTCACTTTGCTTAATTTGAAGACCAAGGAAGTACTTCAACTCTCTCATCATGCTCATCTCAAATTCACCTTGCATTTCCTTTGCAAAGTTCTTGCATAAAGCTTCATTAGTTGCACTAAATATAATGTCATCCACATATATTTGTACAATAATTAAATCATTTAGATATCTCTTAATGAACAATGTAGTATCAATGCTGCCTCTATCATATCCATTTTCAACTAAAAATTTTGAAAGCCTCTCATACCAAGCTCTAAGAGCTTGTTTCAATCCATACAATGCTTTGTGAAGTTTAAAAACATGATCAGACTATTCAAAATCTTCAAAACCAAGTGGTTGTTCTACAAAAACTTCTTCTTGAATTAGTCCATTTAAGAATGCACTTTTTACATCCATTTGGTACAACTTAAAATTCATGAAGCATGCATAAGCTAGCAACAATCTTATGGCTTCAATCCTAGCTACGGGAGCAAAGGTTTCATCATAATCTATTCATTCTTCTTGGTTGTATCCTTTTGCTACCAGCCTAGCTTTGTTCCTAACTACATTTCCTTACTCATCTACTTTATTTCTAAATACCCATTTAGTACCAACAATAGGATGATTTGAAAGTCTAGGCATCAATGACCATACTTGATACCTAGTGAATTGATCAAGTTCTTCTTGCATGGCCATTATCCAACTTTCCTCCTTTTCAGCTTCTTCAAAGTTTTTAGGTTCAATTTGATATATAAAGGTTGAAAACTCACAAGTTTCTTTAGTTGCTTTCCTAGTTCTAACTCCTTGTGAAATGTCACCTATTATTTGGTTTTGTGGGTGATCTCTTACAAATCTCCAACTCCTAGTAAATCATCATGCTGGTTTTCTGCTCTTTGCAGATTTTCTAGAATTGGAGTTTCATTTTCTCTTCTGGATGAGCTTTCCTCATTATTTTTATTGTTCTCTAAGCTCATTTCCTCCATTTGTTTTTCTAGAATTTCTATATCATCATCATCATCATGAACTTCTTTTTGTAAAGTGTTTGACTCATCAAAAACTACATGGAATGATTCGTCAACGGTTAGAGTCCTTTTGTTAAAAACTCTATAGGCCTTTGAGTTTAATGCATATCCTAAAAATATTGCTTCATCACTCTTTGCGTCAAACTTCCTTAGGGGTTGTTTTCCATTGCTCAATACAAAACATTTACATCCAAAACTCCTAAGGTGATAAACATTTGGTTTCCTACCTTTTAAAGTTCATATGAAGTCTTTGAAATCAAGGGTCTAATTGAGACTCTAATAAGAATATAGGCTGTTGTATTTACTACCTCAGCCCAAAGATATTTAGGTAGGTTGTTCTCACATAACATAGTCCTAGCCATTTCTTTTAATGTTCTATTTTTCCTCTCTACAACTCCATTTTGCTGGGGTGTTTTAGGTGCAAAAAAATTGTCATCCAACCCCTTTTCATTACAAAGTTTTTCAAACTCATCATTCTCAAATTCTCCTCTATGGTCACTCCTTATGTTGACTATGGCTAGTCCTTTTTCATTTTCTACTTTCTTACAATAACTTAAGAATGCTTGTAGAGCATCATTCTTATGAGCAAAGAAGTATACCCAAGTATATCTAGAATAGTCATCAACTATTACAAAGCCATAAGATTTACCTCATAAGCTAGTTGTGCTTATTGGACCAAATAGATCAATGTGCAACAATTCAAGAGGTCTTGATGTTGACATTATTTTCTTAGTCTTAAAGGATGTTCTAACTTGTTTCCTTAGTTGGCAAGCATCACATATCCTATTTTTTTCAAATTTCAATTCTGGTAGTCCAGTAACAAGATTTTTCTTTACTAATTTAGACATTGTATGCATGCTCACATGTCCTAATCTCCTATGCCATAACCAGCTATCATTTTCAGCATTTACAACAAAACAAACTTCACTATTCACATCAAGGTCTTCAAGAAAAATTACATACATATTCTTCAACCTTTTTCCTACAAATGAGATTTTATTTGTACTCATATCAATCACTTCACATTTAGTTGAATCAAAGTATACTTTAAATCCTTTATCACATAATTGGCTAACACTTAGAAGATTATGCTTTAAGCCTTTAACTAGCAACACATGACTAATATGAGTTTGAAGACTACCAACCTGCCTATACCATGGATTTTTCCTTTTTAATCATCTCCAAAGGATACGGTTCCTCCCTTTCTCTTTTTCAACTGAGCAAACAGCTCGTCATGTCCTGTGATGTGCCATGAACAGCCACTATCCAAGTACCAAGACTGTTTCTTCCCAAGTTGAGCTCTTGAACATGTCTCTTTTAAGTTCAGCTCAACCTACAAAATAGAATTTCAGTTTTTCTTTATAGGTACCCATACTTTGATGGGTCCTTGAGTGTTAGTTGCAGCAAAAGATCCCTTAGGAACCCAAATTTTCTTAACGTTTTGCATTTTCTTTTTCTTAAAATAGTCATATGACAAATGACCATGTTTACCACAATTATAACATGTAGATATTGCTTTAGTTGAATATTTATTGTGGTATGCATCTCTTTTTGAAGATTCATTTTTCAAACATTTAAGAGTTGTGTTTTCATCAAGAGTTATTTGCAAGGTTTCAGACGTATTTTCTAGCTTTTGTTTTAAAGACTTAGAGTCTGTTTTTGAGTGTTCTAACTCAGCTTGCAAAATATTTCTTTGCTCAAAAACAGAGGTGAATTCTTGTTTGATTTGTTCCAAATCATTTTCAAGTAATGCAACCTTTTTCTTCAATGATTTGTATTTTGAAAAAAGTTTTTTAAATTCATCATAAAAGCATTCATATTCATCATTTAAATCATCATAAGAATTAATGCAGGGGGATGAGGGTACTTTTGTTTCATCCTCCTGTGCCATTAGACAGATGTTTACTTTTTCCTCATATTTTTCATCATCAGTTTCAGAGCTTAATGTGTCACTGTCCGACCATGCAGCAGCCACCATTGCTTTCTTGGATATCTTATTTTTCTTGGGGGTTTCATCTTTCAGCAATGGACACTCAGACTTGAAGTGACCGGGTTTCTTGTATTCGTAGCAGATCATCTCCTCCTTTTTGTGGGAGTCATTTTTGTTCTTAATTTTCCATGAAGCAAACTAGTCTTTCTTGAAACCTCTTCTAGTTAGCCTTCGATTTCTTCTACTCATTAGTTTTCTGAATTTTCTTGCAACTAGAGCTAAATCTTCATCATCGTCACAGGAAAGCTCTTCTAGCTCTTCTTCAAGAATGCTGGCTTTAAGTGCAATGCTCTTTTTCTTTTCCTTTGCTTCCCTTCGGTCTTCTTTTTTTCTTCCTTGAGCTCTAGCTCATGAGTGAGAAGAGAGCCACATATCTCATCGAGAGTGATGATGTTCAGGTCTTTAGCTTCTCTAATGGCAGTGACTTTTGGTTTTTAGGATTTTGGTAGGCATCTAAGTAGTCTCTTAACTAATTCATGTTCAGGGATAGGCTTGCCTAGTTGACTTAACTTATTTGTGATATTTGTAAACCTATCAAACATGCTGGTGATGTCTTCACTAGGCTCCATTTTGAACATTTCATAGCTATGTGTTAAGAGAGTAATTTTGGACTTCTTTACTTGAGAAGTCCCTTCATGGATTATTCTAAGTTTTTCCCATACTTGTTTAGCTGTTGTATAGCTTGAGACTTTGTTAAATTTAGTGGGGGTCAAGGCACAATGTAATGTGTTGATGCCATGAAAGTTGACTTGAACCTTTTTAGTTTCAGCCTCAGTCCATTCTGACCTTGGCTTAGGCATCAACTCATTTGTGACTACATTTATGGTTGAGGGCATAAATGGTCCATCAGTTATGACGTCCCACATTTCAAAATCTATAGCTCTAATATAGATTGACATTCTAATGCTCCAATAGGGATAATTAGAGCCATCAAACAGAGGTGGTCTGTTTGTTGATTGTCCCTCAGTAACTATGGTTTTTTGTTTAGCCATTTGGATCCTCCCAAAGGATGTTAAGCCTTAAAAACAGGAAACTAGCTCTGATACCAATTGTTGTCCCGTTAATATGTGCTAGAGGGGGGTGAATAGCACAATTTGGCTCTTAATTAGATGAGGAAGTAATTTCCAAAACAAAAAAAGTAAAAACAAAGTAGACAATGGACAGCAATTTATAGTGGTTCGGTCCAAGACCTACATCCACTATCTTGATTATCCAACCAAGGATTTTCCTAACAATTCACTAAGAATCCGGTGAAATTCACAAGCTTCCACCAAGCTTTTACAATGGCCTTTCGCAAGCTCAGCCACAACCTTTACACTAGTTTTTCTTGGGCTAAACTAAAACCCAAAGTGGTTTTCCAGGGCTCAACCACAACCTATAACATTCAAGCTTTCCCAAGCTTGAACAACCCTTTAGAGTGACTCCCTCACTCTAAGCATACAAGAATAAGTGGTAAAAGAAAGTAGTTATGATCACTGGATGATCAGATTGGTACAAGATTGAGTGCTAATAAAAAATGCAAGGAGTAGGCGTTGAGGTGCAAACAAATGCAGTGAAGCTTTTCTGGTTTTCAATTTTCTATAGCTCAAATCTCATTCAAAGCTTCAAAAAACTTCTTTCTCATTGTTGGAAGACCCTTTTATACTTGGAGATGCAACTCTGATGGCAGTTGGGCAGTTTATGACCGTTGAAAACAGTTTAAGATGAGTTCTAGCCGTTAATCTGTCTTGTAGTGCTCTAGTTCAAGTTGCAGATAGAAAGCTCTTAGTCGACTAACTTGGTTGACTAAGTTGATTCTGTTTCTGGTTTGCAGATTCTGGCAGAGGGCACTTAGTCAACTGACTTGGTTGACTAAGTTGGTTCTGTTTCTCAAACTCTTCACCCTGCCATTTCTCCAATTTGAAATTTGGTCAACCAATGTTCTTCCTTATTTAACCAACAAGCTTCCTTCTTGTTATTCTGTTACATCTTATTGAATTTATCCTTCTTTTTCTTTCAAAAATACTTTTTGAAAGGTCAAGAGATTAATTTCATATAATAATTTCCTGCACACTTAAATAAAGGAATTAGACACAAATGAGTGGGATTATTTTATTATCATCAAAAACTAATGGAGCCAACATTTTTCTTTCTCTTTTTCTTCCTCTCAGGTGGAGCTTTTGGAAGGCACTTTCTTCTTTCTTTTCCTCTCTCAATGGTCGGCTCTCTCTCAAGTTTCACCAAGGCCAATTCTCATTTCTTTTACTCCTTGAAACTTGGTATTTATATGGCCACCCATTAACTAATCAAATTGCATGCACACCTTTGCTTTTTATTTTCATTTGGCCATTTTGCCAACCAATAGGTTTTCATGCACCAATTTCCTATCTCTCACATTGGCTAGAAATCCTCCTTTGCTATCCATATCAATTGTTTAATTTATTTTCACTTAATTCCCATCTTATTGGTGTCCAATGGTCTTTCATGCAACTTTCCCACCTTAATTTCCATTTGGCCTCCTCCTTGGCCAATGTCATTGCATGCAATTATATTTTCTCTTCTTTTAGTCTAATTGTCACCAAGTGTCCATCATGCATAAATCTTCCATGCATTCTTTTAACTTAAAAATCCACATGCATGTGTTATCTTATTCATTTTATTTATTCCTTTTTGTTTGTCACATGGTGGGTTTCCCACATGTTCCCCACTACAAGTACATCCTTGCATGCATATCTTTGCATGTAATAGTATTTGTTACATGCATATTCCATCCTCCCACATAATCTAATTTTCCTTGGCTAGTTAATTGCCATTTAACTTCAAATGTTGAAATTGCACATAAGTCCTCAAACTTTTCCTTATTTACCATTCAACCCTCTAAACTTTTCATCCTTTACAACTAAAATATCAAACTTTTCTTTTAATTCCAATTTCCTTCAATTTTCCTTCCTTTACACTTGTACAAAAAAAATATCAAATTGACACTTCATCAAGATGTCACCATAATATTTAAATATATATTTACTTGCTCTTGCTTTATTTAATAAAGGCACGCAAGCCCCATTAATGTCAATTTTCTTCAAAATTCTTTCTTACTTCTTCTTCCCCACTTAGATTAGCCATATAGTCCTCCTTCATGACTAATTTCAACAACAGATAAAATATTAATATTTTAATATTCTTTTATTTCAAAATTTTCCACTTGTCTCCTCGGGCCCCAAAGTGTCTCACTTTGTCTTGGTTCACTTTTAAATTGCCTTATTAACTCGCTAATTCATCCTCTATAAAATATTATTATTTAATTATTATTTTTCTAACGTGCTGTCACGATCCAATTTTTCGGGCCATGACCAGCGCATGAGCTCAATGAGTATAGCTCACTAAGCCCAATCAAGCC
Source organism: Theobroma cacao (assembly GCF_053813885.1). Lineage (NCBI taxonomy): Eukaryota > Viridiplantae > Streptophyta > Magnoliopsida > Malvales > Malvaceae > Theobroma > Theobroma cacao. The sequence continues at coordinate 26,996,793 of NC_142643.1, forward strand.
TATCCATTTACCTTTGCTTAACAAATTTATCATATCATACATACACACACACCTTTTCTCGGGTGTGAACATAGCCAAAACACAATGGCATTATCGATAATAATATACATGCACTATACTAGTCATGTATTTAGCAATTTACATTGCATACACATATTCACATTGTTAGATTGTATTCACAATACAAAAAGACCCATGACTTCTAGCGGAGACATTTACAATAAAAGGGATTACTATCGAATGCCAGACACATATCCAAGAGATGCACACTGGGACTCCTCGATCTAGGGTCCAACAGTCACCTGATTTGAAAACATGAATTTTTATAAAACGTGAGTACAATACTCAGTGAGTGAATATTAGAAGGGAACAAGCAATCTCAACAAGAAAATTTGACAATCATGATGCACTGGTTGAAAACAAAGCCATTTTCATCTAACTACTATTCCAAACCCTTTTTCCCTTACCTAGAAATTTATTACGCATTCAAGGATTAAACATCCTTGAATTTACACCGATCCTTCTAGCAAAGTAGTAAAACTGACGGTTATTTACAAATCTTCACACAATAAGGGTTTCACAACCCGTACGATTCATATATGCATATGTATCACGTACAATTTCATTCACCAATTGTTCTATCAAGCAAGATAGCAAAATTAACGATTTATCACAAACCGTCACAAACAAGGGTTTCACATACCATACAATCAAACATATATACACAAAGATATGAGCAATTATATACACTGCCAAGTCTTCACTATTCTTGGTGGTACAAAGAAATAACTATCGGAGTACTCGGTAAAGGGTATCACTCAGTATCCCTCTTTGCACACCTCTGAATTTTTAGGAAATTGTGGGCATTACGTATTGTCGTCCTCATAACCTTTATCATTAAACCGGCATTGCACTTCCCACTCTGCACATGCACGATCGTAATTATCACATGCTTTGTCATTCAACTGGCATTGCACTTCCCACTCCGCACATGCACGGTTGCATCAATTTCACCATAATTTATTAATAAGGCTTATCAGCATAATACAAGGGTACACAGATTCAGTACACTTAATTTCACACAATTTCTCAATAATACATGTAGGCATCATACAGATATACACAGATGCATCACAATCATATTTAACATCACAAAAATATTTTCACTAAAGGCTTGTTCCCGAGATTCATTTTTCAATGAGAATTAAATATAATCATTCACGCATTTCATTTCAACTTAATTAGAATTCCCAAATAAATTTTGAAATGCAAATTCACTCACAGGTGTCGAAAATCCAGATTCCGGGTGCACTCGGACTAATAGTCCTCAGGCGCAATTCCTTTGCCTTTTCCGGACGTATCACTACCTTGTCAAATAACAAAGTCAAGAAATTTACTATATTGTCCCTAAATTGATATAAACTAATTTAAATTACTAATGCTTGATATGTAAATGCAAAAATACGTTCGATTACCGCTTAATCGGGGTATCGATTAAATTCGATCGATCACCTGATTAATTGGCGATTGTGTCTAAATCACCTCCAAATTAATCCATTTCTCCTCTAATACCTTAATTTACCACATACCATTTAAATAAAGCCAAATTCAACATTAGAATCCTCATAGTTCCTTATAGAAAAATTCAGTCATTTGGTGCACTAGCATCAAAATTTTTTCTACATAACCGTTTCACCTTAATTCATTATTTTCCAAGCCATTTTCCTTGAAATAAAAACAATCTCCCATTGATATTCAGTCCTCATGGTTCGACCAACAAGGAACCCTAGAGAAATTGAATATTTCTTTTGTATTTTTGTTCATAACCATGCTTAACTATCCCTAAACACTAACATAGTCTAAAATCAAATTATTCCAACAACAATTCCTCTTCCATACCCATTTTTCAGAATTGAATTCATCATGATAACTCAATATTCAGCCATGGAAATCAAGAACAAAAGCATGGGTAAGCTAGGTATCAAGGAGAATTAATGAAATTCTAACTTACCAACTTGTTTCCTTGATTTCTTCACTTTTTCTTTGAATTTCCACCTAAGTTTTCTTGTTTTTCCCTTTGTTCTTCCTTTGTTCTTGTTGCTGGTTGCCTAGGCAGAATATGGTGAGAGAATTGGGGATTTAATGGGCTGATTTCTATAGAAAATAATAAAATAATCAAGCATGCCACGTGTCACATGCTTATTGGCCCAATTTTTTTAACTTTTTGACTTGTTCTTCTTAATTTTTCCACCACAAATATTCTGGTATTTATCCAATCCTACCATAATTAAAATCCCTTGGTCTTGACAACTGCTGGGGCGAAAAATTTACCGATTTGCCCCCGAGGTGAAAAAATTACGATTTTACCCCTATATTTCGAAATGTACCGGAATCACATTATTTCTACTTTTCAACCTCAAATAACACTAATATTGATCAATATTAACCAAATGGGGCAAAAATCGTGTTATAAAAATTTTCGTTTAGTCCTCTAGTGGCAAAATTACCATTTTGCCCTTGTACTCCAAAAATACCGAGAATCACAATTTTTCACTGCTAAACATCATTTTATACTCCAGTAATCATAATTATATCTCATATAATTATTCTTGGTCAAATGTGATCAAATCTTGGCTAAAAATCTCCATTTTATCATTAAATGGTAAAATGATCGTTTTGTCCCTAATCGGTCAATTTTTTTGATGGACTCCAAATTGGACCTTGAACTCCGAATCACTATTCTAAGCCATTCTGTGGGTTTTAAAATTTTCAAATTCCTCTTAGAATTTCTATTTGAACTAGTTCAAGGCTCGATTTAACTTAGTTGTACCACTCAGTACAATACCGTCTTTTAATTGAGCTTGACAAGGTCTCACACGTGCGAAATATTTTATTTCAAAATATTCCTTTCACTTGTCACCGCTCTTTGACACTTAAATTCATGTCAATTGACCCTTTGTCTTGTCGATAAGGTTTTACTAACTTCTATACGAGCGTACGAGGTGTTACAAAATGCACTAACTCACTTGTCTTGATAGTTGTTCTTAAATTACTACTCCATAAATTACTTACTTTGTTATTGGATATAAGAAATAGAAGAATGAAATTTGGATTACCTTTACACTTGAATCTTTTATCAAAATTTAAATTTGTTATTGGTTTGAAGAAAACCTATCTGAATTGGAATTGTACATTGATATTGGCATATAATGTCACATCACATTTCTTAGAGGGATCATGACTGGCCCATGGACCCAAACGAGCATAACCCGCTAGATCCAAGGAAGCTTCTTACCATAACATCATTAAACATTCATCATTACATATGGAAGTGTCTTATAACATCCATGTACATACAAAATCATCACGCATGCGTTCATAATACTCATTATTCAATTAAGAAACATCTCAACTTCATTGTATAAGCTCAAGCATTTGATATATATATATATATCAACAAGTGCCACTGTCAATTTGCACAATATCATTATCAACAACAACACCCTCGAGTGTTCATATAGGCTCTCGAGCCATCATCATAATATCATACATAATGTTATCCATGTAAAATGCCAAACATAGGCTACATTTAACAGGTTTGTAATCCATAATTATAAACTTATGGCCGACTCGTTGCAAAACATGATCGACTCTCTAGGCATCCAATGGCTGCTAGACACCTATCAAAGAATGAAGATCGGACACTGGTATACTCAACACTAGCTGCTATCAAAATGCTATCATTGATCTACAACAAAATAAATGGAAAAAATAACGTGTGAGCCACAAAGACTCCATGAGTGGATACGGGAAAAGGACAAGCTAGGCGATGAGAGTGTTTTGTAAACATGCCCTTATAATCTTATGCCAATTATAATCAATTTAAACTTTAATCTCATGAAACTAAGTGTTTAAAGACGTTTGAAATAGCATATATGATGTAAACAAGTGTGAATAACTATTGAAAAACCTTTTTACCTTTGAAAAGCTTTCCGACAAGTCAATACATTCAATTTTGGAACTCATCTATTAATAGATGATAAACATTTATTGATAGATTTGAAACAGAATGCTTCTTATTGTATTCTGTCTACTATCTATCGATAGATGGTCTACATGTATTGATAGATAGCCTCTAAAACTCTATTTTCTAGGCAAAATTTTGTATCTTTTGCCATTCCTTAAGTCCCCTTACCTCTTAGGACTATCTCTACGGCTCATTTCATTTCTCTAAATACATTCTCATGCTAACATAGAGTATAACTCAATAACATTGTTCAAGATGAACTTAACATGTAATAAATTGTAACGATAACAATCATAATCATTCCATTAACATTAAACTCACACGTTGTGATGGTATAACACCCATAAACCTTGGGCCAACAATGTACAGCCCCATTGCACCTTGTGCATTTATGATGCATTTTAGGAATGAAGTCGTCACTACACCTCGTGTGAGTGGAATCAATCGCACTCGTTAAACTTTTATACTCATAACATTTAGTATGTAGAATGTTCATCACATACATACTTACTCATCTTAATAGGTACATGGAATTTCACATTGTATACACATCTCATGGCATTTCCTAATGCTTACTCTTTCATTATATCATAAGTAAAACATGCATTACATACATAATCTCATGGCATTCATCATGATTCCTTAAACATCTCATGCAGTATATGGAAAACACATCATATTCATAAACATAATATCTTATATGAAAATCATCATAAAAGCCATCACACATTTCATGCCTCCACATATCTAGCATACACCTCATACATTCATGCATTAATCATAAATCATATCTCGCACCCACACTAGTCCAAAGACCAAAGTAATTGAATGGAATCAAACAAAAGGTGCTTGTCCCTTGTTGGAAACTAAAACATAATAAGTTGAAAACAAATTTTTAAAATATTTTCCTCATCCACAAATAAATTTTCAGTTCATAAATATTTACAAAAAATCATATTCACTAATAATCCTCGCATCATGCTTGAATTTTACATATCAAAATAGTTTTAAAAGTGGTGTATACACTCACCTTATAGGAAGCTCGATTACAACTTCGATTCTGTGTAATCCATTATGTTTTCAAGCATTCCTATCACACAATATTCAAAACAATCAATTTCTAAACTAATAATCTCGAAATAATTAATCTAGCAACTTTTGAAATCTATTTGCTTTTGATTATACCTACTTCCTCTCTTTAGACTAAGCTAGAATGCATAAATCCTCTAAACTATTTTATCTGTCTCTATTTACTCGGCTTTAGATATTTTAGATGGTATTTGTTAATTCACTGGGATTATATAATCTCACCACCCTCCTTTCCACCCATTTCAAGCTCAGAATAGATTGTAGATAACTGATATCGTCGAGGACTACAGTTGGACTTGCCACATCCAAAAACTGTAGGTACATTTCTTTTGATATTTTTAGTCATTCGTGGGCCCACGTGTCACTGTAAATTAAATTTTATACATTGGTTATCTATATTACAGTATGTATGAATTTATTTAGCTTTTACGCTATAAAAAATTATTTACCGATAACTCTATAAATATTGTTTTATAAGAAAATAGAATATTTTATTGAATATTTTTGGTTATATTCAAATAGATATAGTTTCGTTTTAAATGAATGTTTTAGACATCTAAATTTATTTTTGATTATGAAATATATGTTTTCCACTCGTATACTATATTTTTTTAACTGGTTTCGAGATTTGTGCGAAAAAATGACCAAAATGCCCTTGTGAGATAAAAAATTATTTTTTATTATTTTAAGTTGGAAATAGTTTAAAATCTTTTAGAACATGATATTTGGCAACGATTACTCACAAGGGAAATGAGAAGCTGATATTAAAACATTTTGGGGTTTCGATTGACATTTTGGGTAATAAGTGTCAATCGAGACATCGCAGTGGTTGTCACCGGCTCGAGGGGAGTTCCGGTTCTTGACACCTCATGAATTACATTTAATTAACCCTATACTTATACAAAAGACTTGACTATCAGCGGAGTGACTCTGACATGAATACTATCATAGAGCGTTCTGGCAAACCTACCGCAAGATGAGTAGGAGTAAGCGCCTCAACCCAAGATCCAACTACCTTCAAGCCTGAAAACTAAAATATGAATTTGAAAAGAATGAGTATAAACCCAGTGAGTGAACATAAGAAGGGAACAAGCAAACGACAAGGAAAGTTTTAGAAAGCATGATGCACTTGTTTAAAAACAATGCAATTTTGTATGATATGAACAAAAATCAATGTCGTATTATTTTTCAACTCATTTTAAAACATTTAGGAAGTTCGAGCAAGGCAAGCATAGCAGAGCAAATCTTGCTGCAGTGAGAATGAATTTTCGCTGTAACGAACTTCAAGGCAAAATTTCAAACTAACAACCCGAGAGTTTCTCACTGCAGTGAGAATGCATTTTTGTTGCAGCAAAAATTTGGCAGGCATTTTACCCAACCACCCAAGAGTTTTTCGCTGTAGCGAGAATGCATTTTCGCTACAGTAAAATCTAGAGTAGGGGTTAAGGCCATCCACCCAAGAGTTTCTGTGAGACCCCGTCAAGCTCGATTAAAAGACAGTATTGTACCGAGTGGTACAACTAAGTTAAATCGAGCCTTGAACTAGTTCAAATAGAAATTCTAAGAGGAAATTGAAAATTTTGAAACCCACAGAATGGCTTAGAATAGTGATTCGGAGTTTAAGTTCCAGTTTGGAGTCCATCAAGAAAATTGACCGATTAGGGACAAAACAGTCATTTTACCATTTGATGATAAAATGGAGATTTTTATCCAAGATTTGATCACATTTGACCAAGAATAATTATATGAAATATAATTAAGATTATTGGAGTATAAAATGATATTTAGCAGTGAAAAATTGTGATTCCCGATCTTTTTGGAGCACAATGGTAAAATGATAATTTTGCCACTAGATGACCAAACGAGAATTTTTATAAAACGATTTTTACCCCATTTGGTTAATATTGATCAATATTAGTGTTATTTGAGGTTGAAAAGTAGAAACAATGTGATTCCGGTACATTTCAGAGTATAGGGGCAAAATCGTAATATTTTCGTCTTGGGGGCAAATCGGTAAATTTTTCGCCCTAGCACTTGTCAAGACCAAGGGATTTTAATTGTGGTAGGATTGGATAAATACCAGAATATTTGTGGTAGAAAATTAAGAAGAAAAAGTCAAAAAGTTAAAAAATTGGGCCAATAAGCATATGACACGTGGCATGCTTGATTATTTTATTATTTCCTATAGAAATCAGCCCATTAAATCCTCAATTCTCTCACCATATTCGGCCTAGGCAACCAGTAACAAGAACAAAGGAAGAATAAAGGGAAAAACAAGAAAACCTAGGTGAAAATTCAAAGAAAAAGTGAAGAAATCAAGGAAACAAGCTAGGTAAGTTAGAATTTCTTTAATTCTCCTTAATACCTAGCTTACCCATGCTTTTGTTCTTGATTTTCATGGTTGAATATTGAGTTATCATGATGAATTCAATTCTGAAAAATGGGTATGGAAGAGGAATTGCTGTTGGAATAATTTGATTTTAGACTATGTTAGTGTTTAGGGATAGTTAAGCATGGTTATGAACAAAAACACAAAAGAAATATTCAATTTCTCTAGGGTTCCTTGTTGGTCAAACCATGAGGGCTGAATATCAATGGGGGATTGTTTTTATTTCAAGGAAAATGGCTTGGAAAATGATGAATTAAGGTGAAACGGTTATGTAGAAAAAATTTTGATGCCAATGCACCCAATGACCAAATTTTTCTATAAGGAACTGTAAGGGTTTTAATGCTGAATTTGGCTTTATTTAAATGGTATGTGATAAATTAAGGTATTAGAGGAGAAATGGATTAATTTGGAGGTGATTTGGACACAATCGTCAATTAATCGGTGATCGGTCGAATTTAATCGATACCGCGATTAAGCGATAATCGGACATATTTTTGCATCTACATATCAAGCATTAGTAATTTAAATTAGTTTATATCAATTTCGGGACAATATAGTAAATTCCTTGACTTTGTTATTTGTCAAGGTAGTGAGACGTCCAGAAAAAAGCAAAGGAATTGCGCTTGAGGACTATTAGTCCGAGTGCACCCAGAATCTGGATTTTCGATATCGGTGAGTGGACTTGCATTTCAAACTTGTTTTGAGGAATATGAAAGATTCTATCCAACTTGTCTTAGAAAATGTACATTGGGAACAAGCTTTTGTTAAATGGTTTGATGTTGTGATATGTGATTGCTATGGATTCATGCATTATTGCAATATGATGATATATATATATATATATATATGTGTGTGTGTGTTGTGCATGATGAATGATATTGTGTATAATGACTGTAACCATGTGTGTGCACGATGTGGGGGGATGCACATGCTGCTGATGATGGTGGCGTGAGAGATGGATGATGATAGTGCCCGTGTGCACGATGTGGGGGGATGTAAACGATGGCACTGATTGTGCACGATGTGGGGGGATGCACACGATGGTGCCGACTATGTTCACGATGTGGGGGGATGTACATGAGCCGAGTGTGATTATGATGATATTGATGTTTGTCTATCAAATTATGCATATCTAGACTTATGAAATGAAAGCTCATGAATGTGATATATGGTTGACATATATGTGAAATTTGATACATTGCACTTTGGGAATTTTCATGAGTTTTATGTTGATTTTGTTGGTTTAGTAAGATGGCCTTTTTGTTGAGTGAAGGGAAACTTTTCTCTTGTTGCTCTGTTTCGCTGCAGCGAAATTCATTCTCGCTGCAGCGAGAAACTCTCGAGTTTGAAGGCCTTCACCAGAACTGGTTCTCGCTACAGCGAGAAACTTTCTATCCATTTTGCTAACTTGTGGGTTTTTGCCATATCTCCCATTTCTTTGGTACCATAGTTGAGCATGGATTTTTGTAAAGTGATTTACTCATGTGGGGTTTACATGAGGGATTTAAAGGAGCTAAAACAATTGCATAGTTTTGAGAAAATGAATGCATCATGATTTCGATAAACATTCCTTATGGTATGCTTGTTCTCTTCTTGTTCACTCATTGAGTATTGTACTCACGTTTTATAAAAATTCATGTTTTCAGATCAGGTGACTGTTGAACCCTAGATCGAGTAGTCCCCGTAGTGCATCTCCTGGGTATGTGTCTAGCATTCGATAGTAATCCCTTTTTATTGTAAATGTCTCTGATGGAAGTCATGGGTCTTTTTGTATTGTGAATACAATCTAACAATATGAATATGTGTATGCAATGTAAATTGCTAAATACATGACTAGTATAGTGCATGTATATTATTATCGACAATGCCATTATGTTTTGGCTATGTTCACACTCGAGAAAAGTGTGTGTGTATGCATGATATGATAAATTTGTTAAGCAAAGGTAAATGGATAGGCTTGCTTGGGCTTAGTGAGCTATGCTCATTGAGCTCATGCACCGGTCATGGCCCGAGAAATTGGGTAGTGACAGTTTCTCGCTGCAGCAAAAATGCATTTTCACTGTAGCTAAATTTCTAAGCATATGAAATTAGGAAAATTTTCACTGCTATAAAAATCCAATCTTGTTGCAACGAAAATCAGATTAAACACACTTGACAATAATCAAGTTTCAACAGTTAATGCAATCACATATTAATTCCAAACTTCTCTATATAGTAAATATATATATAAACACGTATACCACCACCGCCTCACCCAGCTCATGTGCATTCTCACACTGCACATAGCCAGAGTCATCGTGTGCATCCCCACATCGCGCACAGCTAATGCCATTGTGTGCACCCCCACATCATGCACAGGCAATGTCATCATCAATCTGTGCACTCACACAGTACACCACTATCACCATCATGTGCACTTCCACATCGCACAAGGCATATATCATCATTATGTGCACTCACACAGCACACCATTATCACCGTCATGTGCACTTCCACACCGCACATGCACGGTCAAAATTATCACCCAATAGTGTCATTCAATGCATAACATACACATCAACCTAATGTAAAAACACATGAATTCATCACATTCATAGTTCACAACATAAAAATGTTTCATCAAGGGCTTGTTCCCATGAAAATTTTAAAGAAAAACAAACAAAATATTTGCAAGTAGTTCAATCAAGCATATAATCATTTATTTTAAAACATTTTAATGCAAGTTCACTCACCTTAATGCCACCTTACAACACTAGTGCCCACAAAGTCTTAATCCAAGTAATCACGAAATATTGTTAAAGCCTATATTTACCAACAAGCCATAACAACCTCCATCAAGTCATAATTTGAATTTAATAATTCTAATAAATATACACTATACAATTTACACCCTAACCCATTAATTCAAAAATTGAATGGTTGAAAATATATACCTTTTAGCCTTAAAAATGAAAATTTGAAGCCAAAAATCCAAGTGTAGTTGAAAGTGGAGTAGAAATAGAAAATAAAGGAAAGGAAGAGAGATTTTTCTTTCTCTCTCCTAGGGTTTAGATGTGCTGAAAATTGGGATTAGAAGCTGCAGGTTTGATGCCAAAGAAGTTAGGAGAAGGAAGGAATAATAAAAGAAAAGGAAAGAAAAGAAAACAAGGAAAAGAAAATGAAAATCTTGATTTTCATGGTGGAGGAACAAAAATGGCGTCGGGAGGAGATGAAGGAGGAAGATGATACCTTGGACACAATGGCTAGCCATGGGATAAGGATGGAGAGTCAAAGCTTCATTTGGAAGCTTTGACCAAGCTTTATGGGAAATTACCATTTTACCGTCTAAGGTTTTCACCTTTTTTAATTGTATCCTCCCACAACCTTTTAATTCCAATTTCTTATCATTTTTCTTCCTTAACACTTGTACTAATAAAATATCAAATTTATAATTCAACACGGTAACGTCGTAATATTTAAATATTTACTTACCCGCGCTAGCTTTATTTAATAAAGACACGCAGGCCCCATTAATATCATTTTTTTCTTTAACATTTCCTCGTCCTTCTTATCCCCCACTTAGATTGACTATATATTTCTCCTTCATGGAAAATCTTGATATCGAATAAAATATTAATATTTTAATACTATTTTATTAATAAAATATTATTTTATTTCAAATTTTCCACTAGCCTTCAAGGGCTCCAAAACATCTTACTTTGCCCTGATTTACATCCAAATCACCTTTTATCTAGCAAAATTTTTTTCTTGATAAAAATATTATTATTTTATTATTACTTCTTCACGTGCGAAATATTTTTCTCCAAACTATTCCTTTTACATTTCATCACTTTTAAACATTCTAATTAACCTCAATTGGCCTATGATAAGCTTTATTAGCCACCTTATCAAAGTACGGGGCATTACACTTTGTTGATGTCAAAATTGAGATACAATAAGGGTGAACATGGTTTGAGTGCATGGTTTTAAAGTCAACACCACAAACCCATATGTCACATCCCATTTTCTAGAGGGATCATGACCGACACAAGAACCTAGATGTGTATAGTCGCTAGACCGAAGCAAGCCTAACATGATTTAAACATATTCATCATATATCCATCATCGTCATCATACATTTCCCATCATTATGTAAGAACATGCATGACTACACCATTATGGATTTCACCAATCAATGTGCTCATAAACATTCTCATAAGAAAAGTTTTATTTTCAAGTATGGGTCCATGAGCCTATACATATAACATTCATTTGACAACTTGTTGTGTTCACATTAACTCTCAAGCCATCATATTCAATTCACATATTTGCATATACATGTATAAAACATCCATGCCAAGTATAATGTCATAACATGACTACATCATCACAAAAATATCCAACAATATCATAACATAAATATTAAATATAGATCAACTTGACCAGCAGAACATGACCCGACTCTCTAGGCTTCAAGAAAGTTGCTGTCACGACCCAATTTCAGGGCCATGACCGGCGCATGGGCTCAATGGACGTAGCCCACTAAGCCCAAGCAAGCCTATCTATATAACCTATTTATCATTCCATCAAAGTTGCTAAAGTCACATTTCATAATTTCATTTCAAAATATTGATAACGATTGCCAACTCATCGTGGCATTACTAATCAAAATATACATATAAGGTCTAAGGCATACATTTTAGTACTTTACATCACCTAACTCTGAAGTGAATCAAACATAGGCTATTCAAAACAATGGTTTATTCTAAACTCCTTTCGTCGAGTTACATTTAGAGACTCAATACATTTCAACTAGTTATCAAGCAATGAAAAGCAATAAACACATAATTGAATAAAGCATGTATCATCCATTAATACCAAGTAAAGAGAAATCATTTAGTCAAACTACATAATGAAATAAACCACAATCCTTGAAAACAAATTTAGTTCATTATTTTTTCTACAGCATACCTAACCATTTCAAATGAAAAGATCATTTCTACAGAAAAAGAACAAGAAAGAAATGAAAACATAAAGGAATATCAAAGCTTCTTTCAATTCTCAATCTTCGATTGCCTTTAATTTCTTCTCGTTTCTCTTGTTAGAGAACCTTTTTCCTTTCTCTCAAAAATTGATGTTCATTCACTCTCTGAGTCCCTTTTTCAACTGTTGAAAATTACATATTTATAGCCTTTAGAAAACCCTACAAACTCAATTCTTGATTGGCTGCAATTACATAATCCACGTCAGAGCCCCACTGCCTAGCTCCATGGGAGCCATAACACTCCAACCTTATCAATTTTCAATGTTCTTCACCCGACACGACGGCCTTACACCTTGTTCATTGTGGCTTCGAGCTCTCGGGTTTTTGTATGGGAGCAATGACGCTTCCTTCGATGCTGCAACCTTGAGTGATTCTTGGTTGTGGCGCTACTCTTTATAGACCCTTGGTGCAAAGCTAATTCTGTAACTCATCTTGCAATGCTATTTTTTCCTATCTCGAGGTTGATTTGGGCAGAATAGTAAACATGAAAGCTGTAGCTCTGCCTCTTAGCTTTCCCATGGTCCAAGAATCATTTTGCTTGAATCTCTGTAGCTAGAGTTATGTTTGAATTATCGCAACATGTTCAGTGAAAATCTACATTTAGTCTTCATCGCATAATTCAACACCATTTAGCTTTATGCACTTATATGCATTAGTACACCTACCAAAACAAGGACTAAATCAGTATTGGCTTAAAATAGGATTTTCAACATCAAAATGGGATTTTCAACATTAAAATGAACTGAAATCATGTAAATTTAACTACATCAACATATCTTAAACTAAATAACAAAAAGCATAGAAACTAACTCTATCTAACTCAAAGTCATAAGGACTTAGCTAACTTAACATCCAAAATGTGATTAAATAACTTTATATCATAGAGTTATCACACCCTCAAACTTATATTTTGCTAGTCCTCGAACAAAAACTAAAAAGAAACAACATAATTGAAAACATCAGCTATGAGATTACACCAATTCATTGATCACTTTTAATTTCCTCATAAATTATCTTGTCTTCCAAACACTAAACAAAACATGGATATTATCTAAGTTCATATTTCATCCAAATGCATGCTTATTTTTTGAATGGATTTTCGTGTGTGTAGTTTCTTACAATGAACATCATGCACTTCGGATAAGTTTATGTTCATGCAAATCTCAAGGAGCTTAGAATTTCATATGTTCATTTGCACCCCCCCTCTCCTATAATGTAGGCCATCACTTAGCTATGGATCCTTAGGACTTTATTTAGCTTATAATGTTCAGCTAGGGTTAACGTATGATATAAGATATATTAAAGCTCAAATCACCTTAAGCATATAATTATTTTATGACCTATATAGCCTTATATTTCTTCACCAAGTACACCCTTTTCTTTCTTTTCACTTTTCATCCATCAAGCATTTTTTTATTAACAATTCAACAACCCCCCCCCCCCCCCAAACTTGATTCTTTCAATGATAATAGAATGAATGCTTAACATCGACTTTGGAATTTTTCTCAACTCATCCTTTTTACCTTTTCATCATTTAGCCCATATATAATTCCTAAAACAATGTACAAGCTTAGGAATGAGGTTAGCGGATTTTGAGAATTATTTACAAGCTAAGCTAATTTATCTATGGTTAACAAAGAAAAGGATAAATCTAGGCTCAAAAGGGACTTTTGGGGATAAAATTTTACTAGGTTTGCTCGAAAGGCTCAATCAATCCAAAGATGTCCTAAGTCATTTCCTAGCTAAGTGTAACCTACAATTTTGCTTCAAGGAAATATCAAACAAATTATAAAATTCTAATCGTAGTTTAAAGATTCACACTCACATAATCATTCTCTAAATGTACCTTATGAAATAGTGTAAGAAACACATTGCTCAAATATGGAAATCACATTCTAAAATGATGCTATGCACAAGAATTCCACATAATACTATAACAATATTCATGCTTGCGAAGAGTGAAAAGAATAACAATGAAACTAGTTTTCATTATTAGATAAATAAATCAATTTTTATTGGTGCACAAACTTTAGCTTAATATTTCAACACGTTCCTAACTAACTTGCTACACAATTAATTCAAACGTGAAACACATAAATGCAAACTACTACATAAAAATTTTAAATCCCCCCCAACTTAAAGTAAACATTGTCCCCAATGTTACTAAAAGCAAAGAAAATGAATACTCCCTTAAACTTGCAGAGCGAAGCCACGTGTCATCCTTCTACTCATCATCATCATCATTTTTATCTAGGGTGGGATCAATTGGCAATATTAGAAAGGTAGCCATGTCCATGCTAACATGTTTGGCATATGCCCTCATCATATCTTCAATGGCTTTAAAACATGTTGCCTGATGCGATTTTGATTGCGCGACTAGGGTTAACGTGCAGCAGATGAACTTCCACCAAAAGTAGATTGCTCTCTCATGCAAAATCGGTGAATGATTCTCACATCCAATCAAAATTTTGGATGTAATAACTCCTCATTAGATGACCAAACAACTCTAGCTTGATGAAACAAGGCTGCGATTAATGATGGGTACCACAATCCGTCTTGTGGTGAACATACTGACATGATAATGCTGTTAAAGATCAATTGTCCAACGTTAATAGATTTTTCGATCATTATTTCGTACAAGAGGACTGCTCAATCCTTTGTCCCATCACTTAGGTGTTTCACTAAAAGTAGTTTCACCGCTAAGAAGTGATACTAAATCTTGTAATCGTTATCCATGGCATTAGCTTTAAAGGATGTTGAAGCACATTTATGTAGTTTCCACTCTGTGCTCAAGATGCTAATTAATCTTAGAAACTCATCCAGATCAACTTCGCCATTCACAAATTGGTTGTACTCATCGTTCTTAATGTCAAGTGTATTGTAAAATTGATTGATAGTATGAGCTTCGAAAGATACCCAACGTTCTCGAACGAATGCTTGCCCATTCATATGTTCAACAACGTTAGCATAGAATTCACCGACAACTAGCATTACAGCTGCTTCTGGCTGGGTATAAAATTTATCCCACTACCGAGCATCGATAATGTTGTACTTGTCAAGTTAAAGCCTTCTTCGAACACCGATCCCATACTCTAGTACTAGGAATTTTTTCAATAGGGATTGAACGTGGCGCTTCTTAGTTTTAGTCAAAAAAAATTTACTTCGATCAAAACTGCTTCCATTTCCACTAACGCATGCCTTTTTCTTTAGTGCCATGTTGATTATCTAAACACACCCAATCAACAAGCAACTTTCGACCACAAGTAGTTAGAATAACATGAGAATTAAAAACCAATAGGCATAAATGTTCAAGACCAACTACTCAATAGCACAACAATTTGAATAGCACTAAACTTATCATAATATTTAAATTCATTCAAATGCAGAATTTTAGTACTATTCACAATACCCATTTCATGAAAATTCACATTTAAGTACATAACTCAAAAATTAATGAAACCCATTCACTACATTATTAAATCTAGCATATGCCCATCAATTCTAAGTAAAAACCCATCTTCAAAACACAATTTCATCCATAAAAAATAGTTAGACAAAGAAAATAGATTAGTTACCAAAATTTCCTGCACTTAAAAGCTTTTAATGAAGTAAAAATGTACTAAAATCCTCTAAACTCAAGGTTTGATGCAAGGAAATTGGTGTTTAGAAGTGATTTTGTAGTGGGTAAGTGTAAAAAGAGTGAAAATTTTCAAGTGGGGCATAAAAAAGGAAAAAAATGGCTGTTAAAGGGTGTAAAAGTTTAGAGAGAGGAAGTATATATAAGCTTTTAGCTCGACACGGTGCCCCAGCACCAGTCTTGGTGTACTGTGACATCGGTTTTGGCACACTGCAACACCAGTGTGGGCCTTGGGCACTCATGCATTCAAGTTCAGGCACTGCAACACCGAATCCTTAGGTTCCATTGTAGAACTTGGGGCATCAACTAACACAGCGGCCTCCCATGGCCAGCGTTGCAGCGCTTGCTTTTACCCTTTTTTTAATGTTATTTACTTACAAAAAGAAAACAAAAGGAAGTAGTTAGCAAGATGGAAAATAAAATTAAAAATGAAAATAACATTGACTAATAGAATAATTAATTAATGAACAAACAAAAAATTGTTTAAGTAAAGAAGACTTGGGTTACCTTTTAAGTAGCGTTTTCTTTAACACCTTTAGCTAGACTCTCGTTTTAGCTCAGTTAAGGTCGAAAAGACTATTGGAAGAGTGTTGACTATCTATGTCACCCCCTAATAGTGCTTTAGCCGATGCCCATTCACCTCAAACCTTGCATTTGTTGTGTTGTCCATTAATTCCACGGCACCATATGAAAACACTTTTGAGATAAAAAATGATCCTGACCACCTTGACTTCAACTTCCTAGGAAACAGCATCAAACAAGAATTGAAAAACAACACTTGTCGACTTGGCTCCAAATGTCATTCAACAATCCTTTTATCACGCCATCTTTTCATCTTGTCTTTATAGATTCTGACATTTTCATAGGCATCTAATCGTATCTCATCCTTATCATTTAATTGGAGCAATTGCTTTTCATCCACAGCTTCTAAATCGAAGTTTAACTTTTTGATAGCCCAGAAAGCCTTATGTTCCAATTCCATCTACAAGTCACATGCTTTTCCATAGACCAAACGGTAAGGGGGCATACCAATGAGGGTTTTGTATGTTGTCCTGTAGGCCCATAATGCATCATTGAGTCTTTTATCCCAGTCTTTCCTTGATGGAGATACAACCTTTTCTAAGATTCACGTGATTTCCCAATTAGATACCTCAGCTTGTTCACTTGTTTAGGGATGATATTTTGTCACCACCTTGTGAGTCACTCCATACTTTGCAAGCAAAACAGTGAAGAATTTATTGCAAAAGCACCTGCCTTCATCACTTATTATCATTTTTGGTGTGTTAAATCTTGTGAAAATGTTTTTCTTTAGAAATTTCAATATAACCTTTGCATCGTTGGTAGGTAGTGTTGAAGTTTCCACTCACTTTGATACATAGTCCATGGTTACTAAAATGTAACAATTGTTGAATGATGAAATGAAAGGTCCCATAAAATCAATCCCTCAGATATCGAATAACTCTACTTCAAAAATATTATTTAACGGATCTCATTTCATCTTGTGATATTCCCCACACGTTGACATTTGTCACAATGCAAAGCAAAATTATTAGTATCTTTAAAAAGTGTGGGCCAAAACAAACTTGATTATAAGACTTTTTTGCAGTATGCTCTCCTCCAAAACGACCTCCATAGTCCAATGAATGGCAACGCTTCAAAACGCTTTCAACCTCCTTCTTTGGAATGCACCTCCTTAAAACTCCATCTGCACATTATTTAAACAAATATGTTTCATCCTATACAGAAAATCTAACGTTATGAAGAAACTTCTTCTTTTGATGAAAATTTCAGTTTGAAGAAAGAAGTTCACTTACAATGTATTTGATGCAATCAACATACCAAGGTACCTTCTTTTGACCAACAAATAATAATTGCTCATCAGGAAAATTTTCATTAATCAAAGTTAGGTTATTACCTTGACTAGCATTGTCCAACCTTGATAGATGATCTACTACTTGATTCTCTATGCCTTTTTTATCTTTAATTTCCAAGTTAAATTATTGTAGCAGCAATATCCATCTTATTAACCTTTGTTTGGCATCTTTCTTAGCAATTAGATACTTAATCGCAGAATGATCAGTGTAAACAACAACTTTCGTGCCAATCAAGTAAGAACGAAATTTATCAAATGCATAAACATCAGCTAAAAGTTCTTTCCCAGTAGTGGTGTAGTGCATCTAAGTTTTTGTCGAAGTTTTGCTAGCATAATATATAAAATGAAAAATTTTATCTTTTCTCTGTCCTAACATCACTCCTATAACTTAGTCATTAGCATCACACATGAGTTCAAATGGAAATGACTAATCAAGAACTACAATAATGGGTGCCATTATTTGCCTATTTTTCAATTCGACAAATTCTGCATGATAATCATCATAAAACTTAAAAGGAACATATTTTTCCAACAAGTTACATAAAGATTTAGAGATTTTGGAAAATCCTTAATAAATCATCGATAAAATCTAATGTGTCCAAGGAAACTTCAAAATACCTCTTACTAAATTTGGTGGTGGAAGTTTCTCGATCCCCTCTATCTTAGCCTTGTCCACCTCTAATCCCTTACTGGAAACCTTATGTATGAGAACCATACCTTCTTGTACCATAAAATAGCACTTTTCCCAATTCAAAACCAAGTTTGTCTCTTCACATTGTCTCAAAACCCTATCAAAGTTCAACAAACAATCATCAAAATTACTACCAAAAATAAAGAAGTTGTCCATAAATACCTCAAATGACTACTCCACCATATCAGAAAATATGACCATCATGCATCGTTGGAATGTGGTTGAAGCATTATTGAGTCCAAATGGCATCCTTTGAAAAGAAAATGTGCCATAAAGGCAGGTAAATGTTGTCTTCTCTTGATCCTCTAGAGCTATCGCTATCTGGTTGTATCCTAGATATCCATCCAAGAAACAATAGAATTCCTTCCCTGCTAGCCTATTTAACATCTTATTAATAAACAATAATGCGAAGTGGCCTTTCCTCGTCACCTTATTAAGTTTTCGATAATCCATACATACCTTCCTATGAGATCTTGACCCCTATTGACCAGTAACTAGCAGTAGACGTGATAACACGAACTAGGAGTAATTTCGTCATTTCTCCTTATCAGCCCCTGAAATTTGTTTTCTAATGTTATTAAGGTCCAAGTAGGCCTAAGGAATGAATGGATGAGGATAAGATAATGAAGAAGATAGAAATATCGATAATTTTCACGATAGGGGTAAAACGGTCATTTTACATCTCGACTTGAAATTTTTAAGTTTTCATGAACCCGAGTATTTCTAAACCCTTATGGACCTTGTCTTAGTGTTAAAGAAGTAAAAAGATTGCATAAAAGCAATGGAAAAAACAAAATAACATAATTAAGGGCATTTTGGTAATTTTGCTAGAAATGGATAAACTTAAGCCATAAAATCTAAGTTTCTAGGATGTTCTTCAAATTTCCAACACTTCTTCTTCTTCTCCTTCCTCTCCCACATTCTCTCACCCGCCCTCAATGGAAGCTTGCCTTGAATTTTCATATATTTCCTTGAGTTAACCCCGATTTTTCATGTTTTTGTGTACCCTTTTCCAAAGTTCTTTGTGCTCTTCTACTTTCTCACCATAAAAACCCTCAAAAACCTTTCCTTATTACACTCTCTCACTAGCTCAATGTTCTAGAGAGAGAAAGTGAGATTTTCATGATACTTTGAAAACTTTTGGGAAAGAAATTCAATTACAAAGCTACCAAGGTGAGTAGTGAAATTGAGTTGATTTTTTTTTAAGTTGTTGAGAATGGCTAGTGGCTAGATCGGTGAATGTTTTGTAGTTGAGGTGGGTTATTCATTGTAGTATGACTAGAATAGTGAAAATATATAGTCACTTGATGGTAGATGGAAGCTAGTTAAAAACAACTAGCAAAACATGATTTAGTAGATAGCTTTTAGAAATATAATTATGCAAATTAGGTTGGTTGTGATGTTGTTGTGATAATAGGTCCCAACGAGGCCCCAAAGTTCCATTTGGACCATTAGTGGAGGTTGGAGTCGAGTAAAGATTCAACAAATACCTGTGAGTGAACTTGCACAAAATGTTTTGGGATTAAGGCACATGTGGTTAATTGAGATATTTTAATTGTTTTTGTCAAGCCCATCTCTACAATATGTTTATTATGCCATTCTTACATAAGAATGCATGTTTGCTTACTTGGGTACCTCGAAAATCATTAAAGGACGACAATGCACCAAATGGTACAATTAAGTTGAATTAAGCCTCGAACTAGTCCAAATAGAGATTTTAAGATGAAATTGAGAATTTTAAAACCCCAGAATGACTTAAAATGGTGATTGGAAGTTCGAGGACCGATTTGGAGTCAAATTGGAATTTTCATGACCTAGGGGCAAAATGGTCATTTTGCCACCCAAGGTTAAAAATTGGAATGTTGGAAGAACTTTTTGATCAAGATTGACTATTTAGAACATAATTTGAGTTTAAGAAGTGAAAATTTTTAATTTCGACATTTTTTTGAGCATAGGGGTAAAATAGTCATTTTGCCACCCGATGGGCAAAATTGTAAGTTTACACCACCCAACACTTGTCCAGCACATGGATTTTACCCAATATTATCATGGATAATTGAGGAACTTTAAATGGTGGAGAGAGATTGCTTAATGGGTAAGTATGACACATGGACCAATGGAATGGTGACATGTGTCAAATTCTCATCCATTTATTATTTTCTTTATAAATTAGTACAAAATCAGCCTATTTCTCTTCATATGGCTGGCCAAAGCAAGCACAAAGGAAGAAAAAGGAAGAACAAGAACCTTAGGGTGAAAATTCAAGAGAAAATTGGTGGATTTCAAGTAATCAAGCAATCAAAGGTAAAATTTCTTGATTTTGACTTGTGATCTACCTTTCCCATGCATTATTTTGCATTTTCCATGGTTGAATCACAAGATATCATGAAGGATAGTGTGCTGATCAAACCCTAGGAGAGAGGTTTTGATGCTTGATTTGGTTAGATTTTAATGTATTTTAGTGTTTTTTGTTGATTGGTGATGTGTACATGAAAATCAAACAAGAAAAATTCATGTTCTTCCATCACCCATCATTGGCCGAATTCTCCATGTAGAATATTGATGATGATTTTGATTTTATTTCAAGTGATTTGGTTAGGAATTAATGATTTATGGTGTGAGAATCAAGTAGGAAAAATTATAGTGTTGACACACCCACCATGGCCAAATTTCCCAAGAGAAAATGTGAGAATGATTTTACCATATTTCAAGTTATTTAATTTGTGTTTAATTATTTGAAGTATTGGGAGAAAAATAAAATTATTTGGAGTTGAATTGGACGTATTGGCCAATTAATCGAGTGATAGATCGAATTAGGCCAATACCGTTTAATTTAGGTAAACAATTGAATTTGTGTAGAACACCGTGTTTAGACAATAATCCGAACAATTTGCATCCCATTTCATACATTAGTATAAAGCCTGAATTGGTTTTATAACAATTTAGTACAATGTAGTAAATGGCTTATTATGCATTATGTCTAGGTGGTGAGCATTCTGGCAAAAGTAAATAGATAGTACCCGAGGATCAAGAATCGGAATACTTGGAATTCAACTCCCGAAATAGTGAGTAACCCTATCATCATCTTAATTATCTAAAGTATGTTTTATTCGATTTTGTGAATTTTATGGAAAATGAATTAAATGATTAATTTTTTGATTTTATAAACAAAATGTGATTTAATGAAATGATTTCATAAAATTGTTTTTAAAATTGAATGATAGTTTGAAAATAGAATAATTGGAGATTGTTTTTGTGTGTTGTAAATTCATGATTCTAATTGATTGGCTTATGGCAATATTGGCATGAATGGTTGATTTGATAAATGTGTTGGAAATGTATAAATTGTTGATCTACCTAAAAAGGCTGTAAAATAAAATAATTGCCATGTCATGCTATTGCAAATTTAATTGTATGATGGGTTTAGCTTGCTGCAGTGGGTGGGTTTTCTGTGGACCAGCCTATTGGAGGGACATGAAATCTCGTTATATTTTACTTCGGTTGGAGAGGCGAGTAGGGTAACTCCCGAGGTATAACTTTAGAGTTTCACTCCACGCAAAACCACCATTTGAGGGTGAACTTAGCCAAGGCCAAGGAACGGCTATATTTTCAAAATAAAAACATGATTTATGCGTACATAACTTTTTAACAGCTTTGACGGACTCGGTTGGGATAGCCCTTGATCAAGGTATCCCTGATAACTGGGTATGAGAATGATTTTGGCACGAGCCAAAGTTTTAAGAAATTCATAAGCCATGTTGATTACTCGATTTATATGAATTGATTTTATTTGGTTGAAACAAGTTGAAAGGTGATGAATTATAGTATGTTAAACTATTTTATCTGTCTCCATTTACTCGATTTTAGATATTTTAGATGGTATTTGTTTACTCACTGGGATTATATAATCTCACCACTCTCCTTTCCACCCATTCAGGCTCAGAATAGGCTGTAGATAGTTGATTTCATCGAGGTTACCATTGGATTTGCATCCTCCAAACTGTAGGTTCACAGTCTTCCTTACTTTTAGTTATTCGGGGGCCCACTGGTTATTGTAAATTAAATTAAATACTCTGGCTTACTGTATTACAGTATGTATGAATTTATTTTGCTTTTACGCTGCTACAAAAATTATTTACGTATAACTCTAAAAATATTGTTTTATAAGAAAATAGAATATTTTATTGAATATTTCTTTTATTTTTTTTATTATATCCAAATAATCATAATTTCATTTTAAATGAAGGTTTTAGATGTTTAAACTTATTTTTAATTATGAATTATGTGTTTTGTACTCACTTAGTACATTTTTAACGAATTTCGAGATTTTTGAGGAAAAATGACCAAAATGCTCTTGTGAGAAAAAAAATTGTTTTTCTATTGCTTTGATTTGAAAATAGTTTATAATCTCTCAAAACATAATTTTAGTGACTAATACTCACAAGGGAAGCGAGAAAAACTGATGTTAAGCCTTGCGAGGTTTCGATTGACATTTTGAGCAATGAATGTCTATCGGGGAGGTCACGACAGTTGTCACGAGCTTGATGGGAGTTCCGGGTCGTGACAGTTTTTCTATAAAATGCATGGGAACAAGCCTTTAGTGAAATATTTTTGGTGATGTGGAACATGATTGTGATGAATCTCTGTACCTTTATATGATGCTGATGTGTATATAAAAATATATGATATGTATTGCTAAGTAATTTTGTTTAATTGATGTAACCGTGCATGTGCGGAGTGGGCAGTGCATATGCCAGTTGAATGATGATGTTGTGACAACTACAATCGTGCATATGCGGAGTGAGTAGTGCATATGCCGGTCGAATGATGATGTTGTGACACTTACAACTGTGCATGTGCGTGTGGGGAGTGCATGTTGGCTGAAGGAGGTGGTGGTATTCGTGTTTATATATATATATATATATGCATGCATAGTAGAAAGTTTATGAATATAGTACGTGATTGTAATGTATGCGAAATCTTGCATGTTGAACAGTGAAAGTTGTTAAGTATTTTCAAATTGATGTTTATTGCAACAAGGAATTTGGCTATAGCAAAAATGGATTCTCGCTGCAGCCAAAAACCCTCAAGTGGTGGTGCATTATTGTCACTTTGACAGCGATTTTGACCACCTTTCAATCAGAAATAGGCAAAGTGGTAAACACTAAAGTCGTAACCCTACCTCTTAGCTTTTTAATGACTAAACAAGCATGTCAATTGGACGTCTTTAGTGGGATGTATTCTTGAAAAACCAAAACATATGCAAACCGAGAATGCCTTTTGCTGCAGCGAGAAACGTGCTGTCACGTTGCTACCTTGCTCGATTTTTTGATATAATTTTTCTTCACTCTTTTATCTTCATGATTAAGCATGGGTCTTTGCAACACTAAGAGTTTATTTACCAATGCTCGAAACATGGGGTTTAGGGAAGAAATTAATCTAAACTGCATTGTTTTCAAAACAAGTGCATCATGATTTTTAAATTTTCCTTATCAATTGCTTGTTCCTTTCCTATGTTCACTCACTGAGTTCATACTCACAGTTTTCAACTTCATGTTTTCAGATCAGGAGGCAGTTGGAACCTAGGTCAAGGTGTCCACGTGGACTCGTCTCTTGAGTAGGTATCTCGGCATTCAATAGTTGTACCTTTGCCAAGGTCACTCCGCTGGAAGTCGAGTGTCTTTATGCTATATATATAGATAAACGAAATGTAAAATTTTAAGATACTTGTCTTAGACAATATATATGTATATATATACTTTGAATGGTAACGCCATTATGAGTTGGCGATGGTTAGCGCCATTTTGGGATTATATATATATATATACATGCGAATATTTGATCATGGTAGAATATCATTCAAGTATTTACAGTTGAGATCATGAAATGTGACTTTAGGAATACTCAATAGATTGATGAACAGGTTATATAAATAGGCTTGCTTGGACTTAGTGGCTATGCTCATCGGGTCCATGCGTCGATCATGGCCCAGAATTTGGGTCGTGACACCTCCATCCAGTTACGATTCTCGTGGGAATGAGCTCATTATCATTGTTAGTTACAACTGTCATCCCACCCTTCTTTGGTACATAGTGTATCGGACTTACCCATGCACTATCCGATATATGATAGATAATGCCAACGTCTAAACATTTGATGATCTCCTTTTTTACCACCTCCTTCATGATTGGATTGAGTCTTCGTTGATGCTCTATGGTGGCTTTTTGACCTTTCTCCAATAGAATCTTATGCATGCATATCGAGGGACTAATCCCCTTTATGTCTGCAACCATCCATCCCAATGCCTTTTTGTGTTCTCTTAGAACTCTCAACAACTAGTCCTCCTACTCGTTAGTAAGAATAAATGAAATAATAATAGGAAATGTAGATGAATTACCTAGATAGGCATACTGCAAGTGATTTGGCAAGGGTTTAAATTCCAACTTTGGAGGTTCCTCAATAGATGGCTTCACTGGTGTAGCTGTTGACGAAGCATCCAACATCTCATATTGTGTCCTCATGACACGAAAAGAAGCATTTAATAGATTCACACATTCAATAACCTCTTCGTCATCTCTCCCTTAATCAACTAGTAGGGAAGCTTCAAATGGGTCCTGTCATGACTCGGTACTCCCCTCGAGCCCATGACAACCTCCGCGGTGTCTAGATCGACACTCATTACCCTGAATGTCAACCGAAACCCCGCAAGGCTTTAATATCAGTTTCTCATTTCTCCTGTGAGAAACCGTTGCCAAATATCATGTTTTAAAATATTTTAAATTATTTCCAACTTAAATCAATAAAAAAAATGATTTCTATCTCATAGAGGTTTTTTGGTCATTTTTCTCCGAAAATTTCGACACCAGCTAAAAATGTAGTATGCGAGTATAAAACACATAATTCATAATCAAAAATAAGTTTAAACAGCTAAAACCTTCATTTAAAATGAAATTATGACTATTTGAATATAATAAAAATATTCAATAAAATATTCTATTTTCTTATAAAACAATATTTATAGAGTTACCGGTAAATAATTTTTGTAGCGTAAAAACTAAATAAATTCATACATACTGTAATACAGATCACCAAAGTATAAAATTTAATTTACAGTGACACGTGAGCCCACGAACGACTAAAAGTATCAAAAGCGATAAACCTACAATTTTTTAGGATGCAAGTCCAATTGAAGCCCTCAACAAAGTGAGCTATCTACCGACTATCCTGAGCCTGAAATGGGTGAAAATGAGGGTGGTGAGATTATATAATCCTAGTGAGTAAACAAATATCATCTAAAATATCTAAAGCTGAGTAAATTGAGACAGATTAAAATAGATCATCATACTGTAATTCATCACCTTTCAACTCATTTCAACCAAATAAAATCAATTCATATAAATTGAGTAATCAACATGACCTATGAATTTCTTAAAACTTTAGCTCGTGCCAAAATCATTCTCATACTCAGTTGTCAGGGATACCTTGGCCTAGGCTATCCCAATCGAGTCCGCCAAGGCTGTTAAAAAGTCATGTATGCATAAATCATGTTTTTATTTTGAAAACATAGCCATTCCTTGACGTTGGCTGAGTTCACCCTCACGTGGTGGTTTGGCGCGAAGTGAACTCTAAAGTTGTACCTTGGGAGTTACCCTACACGCCTCTACAATCGAGGTAAGAATATAATGGGGTTACCGTGCCCCTCTAATAGGCTGGTCCACGGAATCCGCCCACTGCAGCAAGCTAAACCCACCAATTCAATAAAATCTCAACCGCATGACATGGAAATTATATCACAATCCAGCCTCTCAAGGCTAAATACATAGTTCATATATTTCAACACAAATACCAATTCAGCCATTCATGCAAATATTGTCATAAGCCATTTGATTCAAACCATGAATTTACAACACATGAAAACAGTCTCCAATTACTCTAGTTTCAAACCATCATTCAATTTCAAGACAATGTTATAAAATCATATCATTAAATCACATTTTAATTACAAAACACAAAGATTTACCATTTAACTCATTTTTCATAAAATCACAAAATCGGATAAAAACCACTTTAGATAATTAAGATGATAGTAGGGTTACTCACTGTAATGGGAATCGAATTCTGAGTACTCTGATTCTTGATCCTCGGGTACTATCTCTTTACTTTTCCCAAAATGTTCACCACCTTGACATAATGCACAATAAGCCATTTACTACATTTGTGCTAAACCGTTGTAAAACCAATTCAAGCTTTATACTAATGCATGAAATGGGAAGTAAATTGTTCGGATTATCGTCTAAACACGATGTTCTACACAAATTCAATTGTGTACCTAAATAAAACGGTATTGGCCTAATTTAATCTATCACTCGATTAATTGGCCAATATGTCCAATTTAACTCCAATTAACTCCATTTTTCTTCCAATTCTCTAAACCATCAAACACAAGTCAAATAGCATAAAATTTAGCAAAATTATCTTCACATTTTCTCTTGGGAATTTCAGCTATGGTGGGTGCATCAACACTATAATTTTTCCTACTTGATTTTCTCACTGTAATTCATTATTTCCTAACCAATTCACTTGAAATAAAATCAAATCCACCATCCACACTCTACATGGAAGATTCAGCCAATGATGGGTGATGGGATAAAGTGAATTTTTCTTGTTTGTTTTTCATGCTACACATCACTAACTAACTAAAAACACTAAAATACATTGAAATCTAACCAAATCCAAGTTCAAAACTCCTCCCCTCATATCCGGCCAGCAAGGGTATCCTCATGCAAACTTGATTCTCAACCATGGAAAATGAAAAAGAATGCATAGGAAAGGTAAATCACAAGCTAGAATTGAAAAATCTTACCTTTTGTCACTTGATTCTTTGAAATTTTATGAATTTCTCTTGAATTTCTTAGCTAGGTTTTTGTTCTTCTTCTTTTCTTTCCTTTTCTTCCTTTGGCTGGCTAAGAGAAATGAGTTGGGAGGGTTATGGGCTGATTTTTAAAGCCAAATAATAAATGGATGAAAATTTGACACATGTCACTATTCCATTGGTCCATGTGTCATACTTACCCATTAAGCAATCTCTCTCCACCATTTAAAATTCCTCAATTATCCATAATAATAATGGGTGAATTTCATGTGCTGGACAAGTGTTGGGTGTGTAAAATTACAATTTTGCCCCTAGGGTGGTAAAATGACTATTTTGCCCTTTATGCTTGAAAAATGCCGAAATTAAAATTCTTCACTTCTCTAACTCAAATTATACTCCAAATGATCAATCTTAGTCAAAAATTTCATCAAACACTCACATCTTAACCTCGGGTAGTAAAATGACCATTTTGCCCCTAAGTCATGAAAATTCTAATTTGACTCCAAATCGATCCTCGAACTCCGAATCACCATTTTAAGTCATTCTGGAGTTTTAAAATTCTTAATTTCATCTTAAAATCTCTATTTTAACTAGTTCGAGGCTTAATCAACTTAACTGTACCATTTGGTACATTGTCGTCCTTTAACGATTTTTGAGGTACCCAAGTAACCAAATATGTATTCTTATGTAAAAATGGCATAATAAACATATTTTAGAGCCGGGCTTGATAGATCCACAATGTGACTCTCCTAAAAAATTTCTCTTGTTATTCTATCAACTATACTCATTACATAATACTCATCACAATCTCAAGCAAATTTTAAAGCTTTAAAGATATTAAAGGTTACCTCTTGTTCTTAGACTCTCAAAGTAAGATCTCATTTCTCTACATGTATGAGTGCTCTAGTAGTACATAGGAAAAGTCTCCCCAAGATGATTAAAACCTTTCTGTCTTCCTCCATATCGAGTACCACAAAATCTACTGGAAAGTTGAACATGTCCACTTTTATTAACACATTTTCTACGATACCCCTCAAACATGTGATGGTGCAGTCTGCCAGTTTTAAAGTCACTGTGGTGGGCTTGATCTCTCCCAAACCCAATTTCTTGTAAATAGACAATGGCAACAGATTGACACTAGCCCTCAAATCACTTAATGCCTTGGCAATAATATGCCCTAATGGTGCACGGAATTGTAAAACTACTAAGATCCTTAAGTTTCGATGGAATCTTGTTCTATATGATTGCATTGCACTCCTCAGTGAGTGTGGCCACTGTCTTGAACTCACCCAATCATCTTTTCTTCAACAATATCTCTTTTAGAAACTTAACGTAAAAGGCATCTACTATAAAGCCTTTGAAAATGGTATGTTGATGTGCATCTTCTTGAATAGCTTTATAAATTTCTGAAATTAGTTTCCTTGTTGCTGTTTTTTTAATTGCTAGGGAAAAGGTGTTGGTGGTGTGACTGTAGTTTCCTTATCCTTACTTTGATTGTTAAGACTAACTATATGTGTCTCATTTTAAGGTTCCTTGACAACTTGTTCAGCTTGTTTAGTATTACCCTCAATCTTTTCTCCACTTCTCAAAGTGATAGCCTTCACATGCTCTTTGCCCTTTCTTCTTAGATTTGTCTCAATGTCACTAGGCAAAGTCTCTTAAGTTCTATTGTCAATTGTGCTTGCCAATTGTCCAACTTGCATTTCAAGGTTTCTCAACGAGGTTGCTTGACTATTGATGAAGGAGTTTTTCTTGGTCATGTAATGCATCATTAACTCCTCCATTGATGGGCTTTTATCAGGAATAGAGGCTCTCAATTGATGTTGAAAACCAAGCCAGATGTTAGGCCTCGAAACTGATGCTCTTTAGTTGTTTTCCCATGAAAAATTTGGATAATTCCTCCATACAGGATTATATGAGTTGAAGAAGAGGTTGTTTTGCTATCTATTTCCAACAAATTGAATAGTTTCTGTGTTACTACCCGGACACTGATCACTGACATGTCCATTTTCGAAAATATTCACACACTACAAAAAGACTTTGAGCAGGATTAATGATAAAATAATCAAACTTTTTCGTTAGAGCAGTTACTTATGCAATTAATGCTATGATGGCATTAACCTCATGAACTCCAACTACTCTTCTATGTGAAGATTGCTCTAATGGCCATTGGTAACTGTTTGACGCCATCTCTTCTAATAGGTCATATGTGTCATCGATAGTCTTTCCCATAAAAGCTTCTCTTTCAACTGCATCAATGGTGTCTTGAACTTGACTATCTTGGCTACATAGTCCATTGTAAAATGTTTACACTTAAAGCCACTTTGAAAGACCATGATGTGGGCAACACCTAATTAGGTCTTTGTATCTATCCCTAGCTTCATATAGCGACTCACCATCAAACTATATGAAAGAAATGCTATTGTTCCTCATTTTAGCTATCTTCACCAGAGGAAAGTATTTATCTAAGAACTTCTGAGCAAGGTCTCATGTTTTGATTGAGCTTAAGAGCAATGAATTTAACCACACCTTTACTCTATCCCTCAATGAGAATAGGAATAGTCTTAGTCAAATGCCATCTTATGTGACCCCGTTATGCTTAAATGTGTCACATATCTCCAAGAAATTAGATGTCACGACCCAAATCCCGAGCCATGACCGGCGCATGGGCCCAATGGGCATAGCCCACTAAGCCCAAGCAAGCCTATTTATGTGACTCCATTCATCGATTTCATCACTCGCTCTTACAACTGTATTTCATAATTCTTATCAATAAGTATTCCAATACTTTTCCATCGAAACCATAAGTTCATATTTATGATTCAAAATAATGTCATTCGTGCCATCTCACAGTGGCAACATTAATCAACATAAACGTCTATTGCTTAATATATATATATATATATATATATATATATATATATATATATCTTAACAATTTACATCAAGGTACATATGTTCAACGAAAATGACTCTAGACTTCGAGCAGAGTGACCATAGTGAAGGTGCAGCTACTGAGATGCCATAGTACCTACCAAAAAGGTGAGCATATGTGTGTGACTCAATCTAGGTCCCAACTGCCTCCAAATCCGAAAACATGAATTTTAAAAAAGTGAGTACGAAACTCAATGAGTGAACATAAGAAGGGATTAAGCAATCAATAGAAAGAATTTGGAAATCATGATGCACTTGTTTCAAAAACAATGCAATTTAATTTAGTGCTTATCAAAACCCCTCAAGAAAACCCCAATTGATTAAATCACTTAATGTAAAGGGTTCATGCTCAACAAAAGATTTGAAGAATGAAAACTTTAATAACATTCATGCAAATCAAGTCAAGTAGATGACGGGTCCTCGCTGCAGTGGAAAGGCATTCTCACTGCAGCGACATTTGACTTAAATTATCAACTAGCTAAGGGTTTCTTAGCTGGCCGAGGGTTTCTCACCAAACCCCTCATTTTAAACTTAATTTGTTTATTCCTTAATGTTGGAAGTCCATGCTCAACTATGGTACCAAAGAAGTGAAAAATAGCGCAACAATCGATCAAGATACTAAGCGAAACAGAAAGTTTTTCGCTACAGCGAGATTCATGCCATAAAACATAAACTTTCTCGCTACAGCGAGAACCATGTCTGGTGAAACCCTCGAAACCCGAGAGTTTCTCGTTGCAGTGAGAATGAATCTCATTGCAGCGAGAAACAGGGCACCAGTAAAAATTCCCCATTCCCTCAAGAAAAAGCCACCCTGTTCACATGAAAAATGCAACATGAAACACATATAAATTCTCAAAGTTTAACATATCAAATTTCACATGCATTTCAATCATATATCATATTCATGAGCTTTCATTTCATAACATAGATATGCATAAATACATAGATAAACACCAATATCACCATCATCACACCCAACTCATGTGCATCCCCCCACATCGTGCACATAGCCAGAGTCATCGTGTGCATTCCCCCACATCATGCATAGCTAGTGCCATCATGTACATCCCCCCACATCGTGCACACAAGCACTATCATCATCCACCTCTCTCACCACACCATCACCGGCATGTGCATCCCCCCATATCGTGCATACACACGATTATAATCATCATACACAATATCAATTATCATGCACACCACATATATATATATACACCACCAAAATGTAATAGTGCATAAATCCATAACCAACCACATGTCACAACATAAAGGCAATTTCCAAAGGCTTGTTCCCAAGGCACTTGTTTTTAAGAAAAGCTGGATAAATCATTCAAATGTTTGT
The DNA here is from genome assembly GCF_053813885.1 of Theobroma cacao. Taxonomy (NCBI): domain Eukaryota; kingdom Viridiplantae; phylum Streptophyta; class Magnoliopsida; order Malvales; family Malvaceae; genus Theobroma; species Theobroma cacao. The sequence continues at coordinate 27,028,673 of NC_142643.1, forward strand.
GCAATTTCATTCACATTCCCAAAACAAGTTTTGAGATGCAGTTCACTCACCGGTATTATTTGAGACTTTAGCCGATCCTAACTTCCCTAATTGTCCAAATGGGATGATGGGGCTTTGTTGGAACCTATCATCACATTAGCATCACCAATTTGTCAATTCACATACTTATAAAGTCTAAATCTTTCTCTTAACTAGCTTCCAATTGCCATTTAAATGGCTATCTATTTTCACTACCCTAATCACTCTAAAATGAGTGGATAACCTCAACTACAACATTCACAAGTTTACTCACTAATCATTCCCAACACAAAAAAATAAATTCTAATTCACTACTCATCTTGGTAGCTTGTAACTTTGAAATTCTTTCCAATAAATTTTTCAATCTATTATGGGAGTTTTCTCTCTCTTTCTCTCTCTAAACATCTAACTAGTGAGAGAAAGTATGAAAGTGGGATTTTTCAAGGGCTTTGAAGTAAAAGAGTGAAAGAGCACAAGGATTCCATGAAAAGGTGTACAAAGGCATGAAAATTAGAGCTAGAGAGAGAAAGTTCTGAAGTTTTCATACCATGCTTCCATGGAGGGGGGAACAAACGTGAGATGGAAGGAGGAAATTGAAGAAGCTGCTAGAAGGAGAAGATATTTATAGCTCAAACTTATCCAATTCCCTTTGAAATTATAAAAATTCCCTTTAGCAAGTTAACTTGTTCTTTTCCAATCCTTTATGCAATCTTTTTATTCTTTTGACACTGGGACAAGGTCCACAATGATCTAAACTACTCGAGTTTACGAAAACTTAAAATTTTGACTCAAGGTGTAAAATGACCATTTTGCCCCTGTTGTGAAAATTATTGTCACTTCTAGTTTTCTTCGTGTTTTCATCATTACACATCATTTATTCATTCCTTAGGCCTATTTAGACCTTAATAGCATCAAGAAAACCCACTCGTAGGAGCTCACCAAGAGAAATTACGAAATTACCCCTGGTTTGCATTATCGCGTTTATTTCTAGTTATGTGTCTATGGAGATCGAGATTTCACGGGTTCATTTCTGAATTATCCTTTTAACTCAGTAATCAACCTGAATTGGCATCCGTAAACTTTATTAGCTACCGTATCAAAGTACGAGGTACTACATTATATATGTGAGCATTTTGAGCCATCATTTAGAAAACCCGCAAACAGGACTGACATATGGATCATAGCGATGATGGCAAGCTTGATCTCAAAATTATTTGCTTAAATGGTTGGTCTTTTGATGCTTGATGGAATACATTGCACTAGAGCAATAGCATAGTCCTTTAACAATCAATTTCCTTCAACTACCCTCTCTTGGACTTCCCTCTTTCTTGCTTGTTCATCCATTGTATTCGAAGAAGCAGAACCTTGTTGACTTTCTTGACTTTGTCTTTGAAATGTCCTCTCAATCTCTACGTCGCACAAGATAATCTCTAAGTTTCGTGCTCTGTGCATACAATGTCGAAAGAAACCTGAAAAATATAAAAAAAAAAAAGAAAATCTTTGTCTAAGACAATTTGTTTAATTTAATATTAGTAAAGATAAATAGGAAAACAAATCCCCAGCAACGGCATTAAAAACTTGTTGTCGGTTTAATACACGTAAGTGCACGTGGCCATACAAATAATATAAAGGTAAGTTGAGCATTGTTTCCCACAGAGATTTGCACCTATTCCTACTAAGCATTAAATTTATAACAAAGTTTATCATACCCAAGCACTCGAATTTGAATATTGGATTAAGTTAAAAAATGATTATTAAAAATAAAGAAGAATAAAATTTCACTAACAAAATATTAATTCAAAACCTAGGATTATGGTGTCTCTCAAAATTTCATTTGAATTTAATCATTCTCCTTAACTTAGATTAATGGGATACATGGCTAACCTAGAATCCATATTATATACAAGTCTCTGTCGAGATCTTGCACACATACCTTTTCAAAACTAACTCCTTATGTCCATATAAATTAATTAGCAAAGGTTCATTACGTTCTTGTTCTAATTTGGCTACCGAAGGTATTTAGGTATATGTCTATCCTAAATATGAAACTATCACCTAACTCCAAAGTGAATCAAACATAGGCTATTCAAAACAATGGTTTTATTCTAAACTCCTTCCAAAGAGTTACATTTGGCCCAAAATATTTCAACTAGTGATCAAGCAGTGAAAAGCAATAAGCACAGAATTGAAATAAAGCATTAATACCAAGCAAAGAGAAATCATATATTCAAACTATATAATGAAATAAACCATAATCCTAGAAAACAAATTTAGTTCATCATTTTTTTCATAGCAAACTTGACCATTTCCAAAGAAAATATCATTTCTACAGCAAAAGAACAAGGAAGAAATGAAAACAAAAAGGAATATCAAAGCCTCTTTCGATTCTCGATCTTCAGTTGCCTTTGATTTCTTCTCGTTTCTCTTGTTAGAGAGCCTTTTTCTTTTCTCTCAAAAACTGCCATTCATTCACTCTCTAAGTCCCTTTTTCAGCTACTAAAAATCACATATTTATAGCCTCCGAAAAACCCTAAAAACTCAATTCTCGATTGGCTGCATTTACATAATCCACATCAAAGTACCGCAATCTTACTCTATGGGTGTTGTGACACTCCAGCCTTATAATTTTTTTTCTGTGTTCTTCTGGCCCTCATCTTTGGCTGCCACAGCACCAAGCTCTTAGATTTTTGTATGGGAGCAATGATGCTCCCTTGGGGGCCACGACCTTGAGAGCTTCTTGGCCGCGGCGTTGCTCCTTGTAGACCTTTGGTGCATAACTGATTTTGTAACTCATCTTGCATTCTCCTACCTTGAGGCTGATCTATGCATAATGGTAAACATGAAAGTGTTAGGTCTTCCTCTTAGCTTTCTTATGGTCCAAGAATCATGTTGATTGAATTAAATCTCTGTAGCTCAGGTTATGTCTGAATTACCGCAACATGTTCAGTGAAAATCTGCACTTAGTCTCCACTGCATAATTCAACACCATTTAGCTTTATGCACTTTTATGCATTTGAACACCTACCAAAACAAGAACTAAATTAGTATTGGCTTAAAATAGGACTTTCAACATTAAAATGAACTAAAATTATGTAAATTTAACTACATCAACATATATTAAACTAAATAACAAAATGCATAAAAACTAACTCAATCTAACTTAAATTCATAAGGATTTAGCTACTTTAGCATCCAAAATGTAATTAAATAACTTTATATCATAGAGTTATCATAAGTCTTATAATTTGTAATTTGTAATATTTAGTGTGTTTTGTTTGTAATGATCATTTTTATAGAATTGGTCCAAAATTTGATCATATGGTCCGCTCCTTCAATTCGAGACTGATTGACAAGTGTCTAAAATCTTGAACCATCCTAAAATTATTATGGACAATCCATCTAATCAGAAGACCACCATCTTTTTTTTTTCCTTTTTCACATGCTAGAAAACACCTAGGATTGAATGGAAATGCATTTTGCACATGTACAATTAATGCATATATCATCTATACTTGATTTTTTTTTTCTTTTTGTTATTTGTTATACTATCACATTAGTTTGTCCAGTTGTGCCTCTTGTCTATGTCAAAATTGAGCTACAAGAAGACCATATATAGTGAACGGAGAGATATTGAACGAGACAATAGCATGTAAATCCCATAAAATACAAGAATATCAAAAGTACTTTCAAGTCACTGCTAACAAGTCCCTTTCTATAACTAGGGTTGCTTATACATCAAGTACGTGTGCTTTCATCTGCCTGTGATGAAGTAAATAAAAAAAAAAAATTCAAGTCTGTTAAAGTTAATCTGAAATGCAATTTGGTCGGACTATTCCAAGGCGCCTCAGCTTCTCTTTCCCTACATCTATGATCAGTCATGTACATTTAATGCAACTGAACTTTTTTGATAGCAACAAATCTTAGGCCAAACTCACACAGCTAGCTTTCGCAACAAAGACTTGAACAAGTCAGGTGAAATAATCATCAAAATATGATCTGACCCTTATTGTGATTAGTTCCTACCTGTTTGCATGCCATAATTACTTCAAAATGACCCACTTTCTGCATAATAGCCATCTGGGGTCAGCTCATACAGGCCTCCTCAGCTGGCATTAGTCCTCTCAACTCACCTGTGTACATATTTTTGGATTATATGTTCCCTGAGCCAAAATGGCCTAAGTTTTGGAGATGGTAGTATACACACACACATATATATATATATATATATATATATATATAGCAAGCCAAATTGTAAGAAAAATGTCAAATGGCTAAACTAGCTAGGCCAACAAGCTTGCAAATTGGGTGTTTTTCTATATCTGATATTTGGCTATATATAATCACTTAGCATAGTATGGTAGGCTATAAGAGGAGCATTGCAGGTAACCAGTCTGTTGAGTAGTGATGGAAAAAGAAAATGAATTATTTATTTTTTGTGATGTGAAGAAAAGCATTTATATACTTTAAAATGAAGTATGGTAAGAGAGAAGAATGCTCACCTCTCTTTGGGTGCAAAAATCATCAAGTGTCCATGACTTTGATGTTCTGATCTTTCTTCTTAAAAATAAAAAAAGCGAGGCAAAACATCATCATTCCTTCAAAGAAAGTGAGCACTACATACATTCTGATATTCAACTCCCCACCTCTTTTATGTCCCACCCAAGCTCCTGTCTCTCTGTCTCTTTCGTTAATTGCTCCCTAAGTTTTTATCCTCATCATCAAAATTTATTTTCATCTCTTTTCTTAACAAATCAGTTGTTGGCTCAGGAGCTGAAAATCACAAACATAGGGGAGCTTTGGGATACACTATATATTTAATTTTGCCCCTTTCTTGCTTATTGGGGCAATTAAGGGGTAAATCTCATTAACTTACCTATAAATCCCATTGACTGCAAAGCGTTGATAGTCCATACGAAGACATTTTAACGGTTAAAATTTGAGATTTTTCTACAAAGAATTACTGCAGGAGTGTACGTACCCTCCTTGACACATTGAACAAAGTGCATGTTGCCTAAGGTTTTGATTTTAGGCTGGTGAGAGATAGAGGCACATCAATTAATCAACAAGAAATCAAATCTGAGCTCATCAAACTTAATAAAATAGAAAATAAATACACGTAGAGGAAATCAGCATATGGATGGGTCCGCTTTGACATACTGAATAGGAATTGGACCTATCTTGATCAGATTTAGAGAGCATGGAGTTGATTATGTTATTGACTAATCTTACTGATGAATCAGTCTATTCCCCTTTTTCACTAGATAACTCTTTATTATTGGTTTAACAAATTCAAAGTACTCAGAGGATGGAAGACTAAGGAAAAAGGGCTTTCAAATTTTGAATGTATATACAATTAGTCAGTCATCACTTTTTTTTGTTTCTACATCATGGAGTCTTATTCCTAGGTACATGAACACTTATATCATATTTAGTATTGCTAAGTTATCTATTTTATCCTTCTAATTTAAATTTATTTTGATGTAATAAAATATATTAATTTCTTCAGTAAAAATATTGCATATATAATCATATTTTTCAACTTTAATAGATATTTTTATTAAATTGGAGATTGTATAGTATTTTACATGCTTATAGAATGTAATAGTCTTATTCAATTATAATTGATGACTTGGGTAAAATTTTGTGTTGTTGATAATGATAGTATATTCTATATTCGAATATACTAGTATTCGTCCTCACATGTGGTGTTGTAGAAGTATCCAGGGGTTAGGGTACCTGTCTAAAACTCGTACCTCCAACCTCACTCGAGTGGGCTTGGACATAGACTGTTAGACCCAAAACTTGACTCAATCTGAACATGAGTATATTGTTTTATTAATAAATAATATATTTAATTTAATTTAATTTTTAAAATATCAACATAAAATAATATTTTATTATTTTAATAATAAAATAACATGTCAATAAGCACAATGAGCTCATACTTGACTTTTAAAAAAAGATCAATTTTAGTTTGGCCCACGAACACTTGTAATTGCTCATGAATATATATTTATTTGTACATTTATAATTAGAAATTTAAAGTGTTAAAAGTGAACACTTTTAAAATACAAGGCTCGAAATATAAATAATTTTTTTATTTCTGCATTAACAAGTGGTTTAATAAGAGTAGAACTAAGAGTAATAGTACAAAATATTTAAAAATTTTCTAAAAAAAAAAAAAAAAAGCAGCCAGTAAAAGTTAAAACTATCCCACTGGTTCCCAATTGTAGCAACAAATAAAAAAAATAGGAGTTAAACGATTAAAATTTTATTCTGATGAAATTCATGATTAATTTAATAATATTAAAAATTAATTATATAAGGGAAATTTAAGAATATAACGAAACTCGATATCTTTTTATACCAAAAATGTTTTAGTGTCAACATTTATATATGTATATATGTATGTATATATATATATGTAATATAACTTATTCTTTTTTCTATTCTTTGCTCTCTCTTCTTGTAAATCATTGTTTAAAATATTTTAGTAAATCTGTTGATAATATTTAGAATGCAGATCAAAATTTAATAGTTTACAAAATTCCATGGTCTTAGGATATATGTGATGATAACCCATTTCGTTAAATGTGAACAAAACTAATAAAAAGAAATCCAAGGGATGCTTTTAAGTTTGCATGTATTAATTTAGTGCAGATCCATACACTTTCAGAAAGTAAAAAGACAAGAAATTGCCCAAGTTGCCCTTGGGCTTTCCTTCGTGGAGAAAAGGTTTATCGACTTTTATGGCTAGTAAAGGACACTCCTTCATACTAGTTGGCAAAGGCCAAGGATTTTCATTAGCAAAAACAAAGAAAAAGCCAAGAAAAATGATTATTATCACATGACTCAATTTTGATAAAGACTGGGAAGAGCTTTCAGGTTATGAAATCAAGCTCCCCTTCTCTCTTTCTCTTTCTCTCTGTTTGTAGAGTTTTCCCTTTCCCAAGCCCAAAAATATACTAGCTAGCCTCAGGCTCTGAATCAGTAGCAAATAAGTTCCCAATAACACTTTCTCCCCCATATGTCTATGTTTTCTTCCTTTTTCTCTTCTTTATGTATATACAGAAACCAGGCAGCAAGTCCTATGCATTTTGACTCTCAACCCATATTGACTTTCCTCTTCTTCAAACCCCAACGCTTCTAAAAACCAAAACAACCAAAAAGCTTCTTTATAAAAACAATCTTTCAATCATCTCTCAGCTCATTCCCTTGAACATCAGCCATTCCCATCCGTTTCTGAGGTGGGGTTTCGGGGAGAGAGACTAGTGTGTTTGTGTTTGTGTTCCATGCCATTGCCATGACTTGGGTTCTGAGCAAGAAGAAACAGATGAGCCTGAGAAAAGGCCTAGCTTGTTTGTCTCTCCTCCTGCTGATGCTGCTACAGTTTGAGACTCCATGTTTTGCAGGTGTGTATGATCATAATCATAACAGATTCAGAGCTGGGTCTGGCGCTAGCCTAAGTCCTAATTTTAAATCCCAAGGTGGCTTTAAAGGATCAAATACAGCAAAAGATGGCGATGACATTTTTGGTGCTGAACAGAGGAAAGTCTATACAGGCCCCAATCCTCTACACAACAGATAAGTTAGCAGGAGATTAAGAACTAGTACCCAAAGCTTGATTTCCTTCCTTTCAAGCTGTGATATCTTTTTTGTCTTTTCTTCTTCTTTTTTTGCTTTTATTTTTATCTTTTTAAATTTTAATTTCATTTCTCTTTTTTGTGAGAGCATTTTTGATGCTTGAGGCCATGCTAGCACTAAGCAGGAGTACCTCAAGTGATGTTACAGATGTATATGGAAAGTTTAGATTTGAGTTTTTGGTGAAGAAAGATACTTTTATTTGTTAAAGATTACTATAAAGGAAGAGAATATTTTATGATAAATAGATAGATAAATAGAATGAACATTAATATTGCCATTAATGGGGGTTGTTGATGTTATTAATTACCAGTCTGCTTTTGCTCCAGTGGGTTGGTCTGTTGCTCCCTGCTGGTGTTTGTATGTTGCTTGCTGTACTCTCTCAGCTTGTTGGATACTAATACCTGATAAGAAAACAACTGTGCTTCAACTGGTATCTCCCTTTTTCGTTCTCGATTTAGAATTCATTTAGGTATTCCAAATTTGTCAGGGATCCATGACCATTAGACATCACCTGATTAAATAATATTGTATATATGCTTAATTTAAATTTCCATCACATTATCATATATGTATATCTTTATAAGTTTCCCATGCATGTATAAATAGTGGTATACAGGTAGAGATGTGCAGCAAATTTAAGGTTGTAGGTACGTATGGATTTGTACAGTTTTGGCCGTTTCAATAACTCAAATGGTATCCATAATTAAGGCCGTAGATATGATATGCTTGATTTGATCAGTTTCTAGGAGCAGTATCATTATTTTCATAAGGTTGTAGTAGCAATAGTGTGAGACTGGGAGCCATCTATTCATCTTAATTTCTCTGCCATGAATGATTATGAAGCAGGCCCCACTGTAAGTTTGGTACTGATTTCCTTTTGCCAGCCACAAAGTCCACTATGTCACTTGTCTCTCACTCTTCTCCCTGCCTGCAAATGCCAAGTTTTTCACCGTCTCACCTTGGACTCGGAAAATAAAATGGAAAAGATTATCCCTTGGGAACTATACTTTTTCTGTCTACAGTGAATGAGACCATGGAGAGTAGTGAACATATGAAGCAATCACCTTTTCCTTGGGAGAAAATCTCATCGCTGGTTAAACACGTTTTATTACAACAAATTAAAGCATAAATGTGTTATTTATGCGAATTGCAAAAGCCTTGGATAAGGGTTTCAGTGTGAATAAACAGTTGCGTTACTTCACAAATGACTAGCCTAAGAACTTAAATAAATTGTTTAATCTCGGCTTTCCATTGTTTTGTCTCCTAGGAATTATAATGAAGTAGCGTAAAAGTTGTACTGAATATTAATTCAAGAAAAAATAAATTAATTATTCATAGTCCACATTTCTTGGTTACTCCACATAAATTATAACAACTTCATTTATTCCTTTTTTTATTAATAATCAATTAAATAAAACTAATAAATTAACATAAAATTAGATGAAACTCACGCTTGATGAAACTTGAACCTTATACTTTAAAAGGTTCGAAAACCTTCCTTGACATTGAAACAAAGTTTTAGGGTGAATAAATCTCACCACTGGTCTTTAAAATTTAACATAAATATTATTTTTTGTCCTTACAATTTCAAATATAATTTTTTTTATCCTTAAACTTTCAGTTTGTATAAAGATAAATCCATATATTATTTGTCTTTTAAAAATAAACTTGAACTTCAAATTGATGATTTCAATTTATTTATTTTTTAAAATTGAAACTAAGCATTAAATTAGTAATAGGGCTAGTAAATCTTTGATCAATACACCAAAACCAAAAGGGAAAAAAATGACCATTGATTTCCCTTTTTGCATGCATAAAAAGCCCAAAAATTGAATGGTGTTCCAGAATTTGGGTGCTAGTGCCAAGCCTAGCTAACAAATTAGCTCAAGTTCCAGGGACTGTACAATCGGTTTCCTTGCTAACAGAAGGTCGTAGCATGTGTACGAGTACATTAAGGAGCAACCATTTTTGTATTTTAAGTTTTCTATATTCCTTTGCTAGGAAGGAAGAAAAGGAGAAAATTTTATTTCTTTTGTATTTGGTATGAAAGATGGAAAATAAGAGGAAAGAAAGAGATTATGAGTAAAATTATATATAAAAAAGTTAATTCAAATTAAATAAATATTTTTCTAAATTTTGAAAAGATTAGATTTGAGAAAAAAATACAATTTCATTCATATTCTTTCGGTGTTAAGTATAATATCTAAAAACATTTTTAAACTATTTAAAAAAATTTAAATAAATTTTTTATATATTTTTTTAAATCAAATAAGTTCTTATAACTAACAGTTGACTATTATTTGTCAAAACTCTACAAAACATTTTATATCACGTAGTAATATACTAATATGGCATAAAAGATGTTGATGTGATATGATAAAATACTCATATGACATTTTCATCATCCATCTCAACATCATGTAAGCATAAAAATGACAAATGATGTTTTTATTAATGATAATTAATCTACTCTTAATTATAAAAATCTATTTGACTGAAAATGAAAATATAAAAATTTATTTAATTTTTTTAAAAAATAATTCAAAAGCCTTTAAATCATGAAGTCTTATTTTTTCCTATTTTCTTCCTATCAAACAAAAGAAAGTAGTTTTTCCTTCCATCCCTTTCGGTTTTTCTTCTTTTCTTCCTACGAAAGACTGTAAGTTTTCAGGTACATTATTTCTCTTCATCTCCTTTTATCTGTGTTGGTCAATGAGTATCATTTTGAGTGTACAAATGCGTACCTTATAATGGTAAATACCAATTACAGGGCATGCAACTCCTAGCAAGGCTGCTAGAGAAGCCTTTATAAAAAGAGAGAGAGAGAATGATATTTGTGAACTTGACCTAAATCAGTAGCTATTATTAAGGGAAAGAAATAGATTCAACTTTCAAAGCTAAAAACTAAAAGAGAAAGACTTGTTAAAAATGAAAAACTAAAGAATCTGAGACACCCACAGAACTCCTCTTGGAGGGCAGTGCACCCAAATTAATGCCCACAACCTACCCAGCAGCAGTTCAGTACACTTACAAGCTACCATGAAGCTGCAGAATGAAGAGCAGTTCAGGGTCAAGGACACACAACAAGATTATGGAACCCACACATATTAAAAACTCTCAAGGCCTCAATTTTTATATATAACACACACGTTCCCCAAGAGTTTGAGCAAAGCGATGTGAGTGCTCTACGATCTCACAGCTAACATACACCCATGTTACTGTCTCTTTTTTCTGTCTCTTTAAATTAAAGTACATGCAACTTTAGGAACCCATATTAGTATCTGATTTTATAAGTAAAGAAATTTTATATTTATTATTAAATCAAATACTCAAACGTATACATAATTTTTTTAATTTGCGCGTTAATATATGGAACTCGAGTTTTTCATAGTCAAAATTTAACTATTTCAAAAAAATTTGTTTTAAAAAATAATTTGTAATATAAAACACATTTACATTTGGAAGTCAGGACCAACAGTAAAAAGAATTGTGCTAAATGGTTAGAAATAAAAGGAGAGATGGAAACAATGAAAGTTAGTGGAAATAATACAAACACTAAAGTGTTGTTTGATAAACTGAAAAAATTCAATATTGACTAGTTAGTTACTGAATTTTTAATTCCGAAAACTTTTAGTACAAAATTTATGATATAAACATTGTTTGACAAACTGCAGAAAATTAAATGTTGAGTAGATTCTTCATTGAATTTTTTGTAAAATAGAGATATGATTCTATAAGTATTTTGGATTAGTAAACGTTCAAAAAGAAAGAATATGAGATTCATGTAATTAGATAACATAATTTTCCTTAAATGAAATTGATTGGCTTTATTAAGTAGCCTTTAACTAAAGACTTTCCATCCATTAACTGATTTCTAAAAATGAAGGCTTACACAAAAAAAAAACCCTAAATTATTTCACTTCATAAGAAAAATCTCTATTCTTTTATTGTATTTGAAAAATTCTTACTCACACGTACAAGCTCTTAATTCGAATGAAAAATTAACAATTATTAAACTTAATGTCAACTGAGACTTTTTGCTGAGCTAACATGTGGTGTGACTTGATGACGTGTCAAGTGACCGTTGATATGGAATGGGTTGAGGTCCACTTTGAGTTAAGAGTTAGTGTAGTTAAAAAAATTAAAAAAAAAAAAAGATGTTTCTGAGTACAATTAAGAAACAAGAAATTTTCACATTTAGAGAAATAGTTCCCCAGCGTTTTTAGTGTTTAAGCCAAAAGTGAATCATCAAAGGCATTGAAAATTAGAAAATGGATTATGAACTTTGAAGTTTTGCCACTAAATTTTGGGATTCCGCATCACATCATTTTGGTAATAAATAAAAACGACAAATCCATACTTTCACTTGGTACTTTTTTCATTTTAGACCCTCAAATATTAGGATGCTTCTTCCTATCCCTCCCTCCCTTCTTTTCATTCCGCTCTCTCATCTTTCTAGCAGTTGGCGCTCTTTTCAAACCGGAATTCCTCTAAAATTTTCAGTGAGATCTTAAAACCCGACGACAGACAAGTTCTCAGTGCATTTAAATAAGCTCCACAACCCTTTAAATAAAAAGAAAAGTGTATGACAGCATATAAAGAGCTTTCAAGTTCTAATGCAGGGATTTGTTATGAATGTCACCATGGCATGCATGCTCGAAAGATACACCACCTACCATTCTGTCCGACCACCAACCAATCTTCCTACATTTAATTCCGCTATTCTCACCAATATTTAAGTATCAATGTTCTTTAATGGAGAGTTTCATTTTTCAAAGGGTCTGAGCAAAAGCAAGAATTTGCGCTGGCTTTCAGGTAAATGGCCATTTTAAAAAAAGGAACATGTTTCAAACTTGAGAGACAAGGACGAGCAGACATGGGGATTCGTTTCTGTAATGTCTCTTTAACAATTGCACATTTTGGGCAAGTAAGTAGCTAATCCACTATAACTGCAACCAATCTTCCTTTCTAATTACTTCAAAAAATAACAAACTACCATACATTAAGATTATTTTAGGATCTTTATGTGTTCTCTACATTTCTAACGTAGTAAACCATGCACTCTACCATGCATCGATGACTCTTTTTGACAAAAAAGGAAAAAAAAAAAAACAACATTTCATGCCAGTTGAACTGAACACAGCATAACCATAACTTGTTCTGTCCTTGTGACCCTGTCAATTACTGTGATGAGTTGCATTAAAATTCAATAATCACAACACACTAACGAGATCCTAATATGGGTTATTCTTTTTATACATATATAAGGCTGCTTGGTAATGTAAATGACCTTTATCCCTTCCTAACCGTTTCTATTCTGTTGGTTTCAAATTCTGCTTCAACCCTCGCATCCTTATCAACTTAGTCCAAAAGCATGTTACTTTGATTTCATTTTCACGTTGATGAACCAATTTCATAGCTTGGACAAATCCAAGCAGATGTCCGTTTCCACTCTAGTCGAGAGAAGTTAGTGAAGAAAGAAAACTCAAAAGGAATTTTGGTTCATTTTGAGCACATCGGTGCTTAACTTTTCAGTGCTTGCAATTGTCACACGTGCACATTGGATTTCGGGGGCACTCGAGGACACATATCCAATTCTTGTACAAGGTTAAGGGCTTCCCTAGTAACAAAAACTAATATTCTTCTTATTCAAAAAAAAAAAAATCAAGGGCTTCCCTAAGAATATTGGACCGCTGGGCAAGCCAAACCATGTCTCCTACCCCTATTAAGACATGCGGCCTCATCCAAACCACTCATACTGGATCCCTGAAGCCCAAACAAGGAGTATATGAACTATTTAAGGCAAGACTCTCACTCTCTCTACCCTTTCTTTGCTTTGTCCACAAACTTGACCGTCAAAGAAGGGACTCTAGAACATTATTTCAGTGCCCCTTTTTAGTGTTGTATCTTGTAGAGCTCACACCACATTGGGTCCAAGCCATGAAGCCCACTTCCTCAACACATACCCTTTATTTTCTTTCCTTCCTACCAAAAATAACTAAGATACACAATTATCATTCCAAAACAAATGGTTAACTATCATACTTCTTTTTAATCGTCAAATTAAGTGATGCCCAAAAGCACTTGCCTTCAAACTTTGCAGCAATTATAACTAATGCTAAATTTGTTCCAACTCAAACAATGCCTCACAGAAATCAAGGGTTGCCTATAGCCCAACGTCTGCCATTTCTTTCAAAAAAAAAAAAAAGAAAAGAAAGAAAATAAAAATCTGCATGCTAAAAGTTCATTCCTTCATTAGTGTGTCTCATAGAATGTGACAATGCAGCACCAAGCTAGTTGCTTACGAATGTTTAACACGTGCTGGGAGCTTAAACATAGGGCTCCAATGCGGTTCTCATGTGGCAATTGAAAATAAAAATGATCAAGGGGTGCCCTATTTTCTAACCAAGATGCAGCAATATAAATTTAATTTTCAAATGCTAATGCAACAAAATTATATTCGAGGAAAACAATGCTCCAATTTGGATCTTGCTATTAAATTGATAAGGATATGCATCTGACAGAAAACTCAGAATAACACACTTAAAAGATCAAACAGATGTGTGTTCTTGAATTGCAAGAAACTTTATTCCATAACAGCTTTACTTTTACCTACAGGGTTCACACTGGGACTAAATTTGTGTGCTTTGCAAAATATTTTAAAAGTATTGATCCAACTAGAAAAGCATGCAACTGAATATGGTTTTTCAGCATACATACAAATTTTTACAGTATGAAATTATAAGGTTTTCTAGCTCTTGTACCTTAAAGCTTGGAGTTAGCTTTCTTACTACTTAAGGCAACTGCTGTCTTGGAACTAGATGGCCGCCCTAAATGCTTGCAGATAAAATCCCCAGCCAACATGAGCTTTTCAAGATCCACATGTGTCTCTACTCCAAGTCCATTGAGCATGTAAACAACATCCTCAGTGGCAACATTTCCTGAAGCACCTTTAGCATATGGACAACCTCCAAGACCGGAAACAGATGAATCCACAGTGCTGATCCCCATCTGTGAAGGGAATAAAAATTACTGAAATATTTAAAGTGCTTCATAACATTTCTAGACCACCTGAAAATTTTAAATATTTGGTCACTAGAAGGAGCACTTTAATATGTCTTATCACTACAATAATGTTAAGCTGGCATAACTATGACAAATAAGTGACTCTCAAAAAATTTTGGCCATTGAACTATAAAATAAGATCGTAGAATATTGGCCAAAATTTGTCAAATAGAGAGTAGAGTGTGACCTTGGGAGGGAAGAAAAAGGCAAGAAATGAAGTAAAGCGAGATCTATTTGTTTTTCATCTGTCTTTAACATTGCTGTCAACATTTTATACAACTCAAAATCATTAAACCTACAAAATACATCATGTTTTCTATTAATTTTACAAACAAAAAAGAAACTAATTAAGTAAATCCAAATCAATGTGTGGGTAACATTTGATCTGCCTTAAACACAATTATTGCATTTTCTTTAACTGGCAAATCCTAAAACCTATTTCTTAAAATGCACCTTTTACATTAATTTTATTGCTTTAAAACCATATATGAAGAAAATAATCAACAAAGTCCATGCCCGAAACTAAAACCTTAATCCTTGCTAAAGTACTGCAATAATGTTGAGGAACACAGTTTTCAAATGTATCTTATCAGCACAGTCATGAAACCAACAATGAGATCTCTTTACAGATCGAAGAGATGCATATAGAGATTGTACATTTCAGTGAAAAAGAAAAAGAAAGACATTCATGCATAGCAGCCATAAAAAAAGAGAGAAATTATCGAGATGCATTCACCATAAGGATTTGCTCATAATTTAAACCAGAAACAAAATCGCATTGCCATTGAACAATCAATAAAATCACAAATTCAATTCATACTTTTCTATTTAGTAATCAAAAATCCATCTAAAGAATAATTAAAAGCAGCTTGCTAAATAAGGAAGCATCTCCATTAGCAACACAAGAGATATGAGTTAGACCAATGTGTTGGTCAAAAACCAAAATGCAGAGAAGGTAATGTAAATTCAGTCATATTAAAACAAACATATCCTTCATGTCGGCAGCTTAATGTTAGAGCAGAAAATATGAGAAGATTGCTTACTTGGAGCGATATTAGAATATTTGAAAGAGCTTGCCCATAAGTGTCATGAAAATGGACAGCGAGCTTATCAATTGGGACAACATGAATAACGTTTTCAAGCATTGGAATGACAGTACCTGTACCAAGAAGGAACAAGGAAGAGAAGCCAAAACCGAACAACTATGAAATTATTGCACATAAAGGTCAGAGTCTATCAGAGAATGATTTCAAATAAGGCTCTAGAATATACAAGCTTAATCAATAAGAAGAGAAAGATGGATCACCATAGGATGGATCACCATAAGCATTACTAAAAATGGTTTCCACTGATCAATCAAATGCAAAATTAAAAACAAATAATTATACAATTCTCCAAATAGCCCAAAGAATTATCAAGAGAATATGATAAAATTATGTTAAAGAGCCAATACTGATTCCATTTGGCACAGAAGAAATGTTTCAAAACTCTTCCATATGAGAACAGTAGTCTTGTGTGTTGTCTCTGATAAAAAGAAAAAACCAGGAATCTCTACATTCCTATCCACACTTATCTTACTACCAGAATGGATATATTCATCTAGATGAGTATCTCCTTCAACTAATCATCTCAAGTAATAAATGGAAAAAAAAAATGAAAATATTATTTTGAAATGGTATTATTATCTTTCTTTAAGAGGTGTTCCAAAGTCAATAGCCAAAAGCAAACTATCACTTTTGTTCATGAAATTTTCTTTTTTAAATGTCCAGAGAATAGAAATAATTCTATGGCTGCATGATATAATCATCAATTATGTACATCCAGTGCATTTGATGTCCTTATAACAAGGTTTTGTCAGTGGGATCTTAAGCATTAGCAAAAGTCCACCATGAACTCGTCATTAATAAGCCCAAAGAATTCTTATTCACAGCATTATGAATCAACTCTCACACCTCCTTATGTATGTATGATCTTCTGATAATGCTTGTCACCCCAATGATACACCTGATAAATGAGCCATTGATCATCTAAGCTCCTACTTGCATTTCCTAATGTATGTATGTACTTGTGCATGCCAAAGCATGTATCTGCGTACATAAATATAAATAACCACCGTGTCCTAAACTTTCCACTACCACCATCACGAACCCCCCCGCCAAAAAAAAAAAGAACCAAATAAACAAACAAACATATGCAGCAAAAAGACTCTGGGAGGGACGCTTAATGGAATATATCAAAACACTAAGGAATTACTATCAGAAGATAACTTTAGACATTACCAGGTGTACCAACACCAATTGTATCACCAAGGGAAATTTCAGAGCAACCCATATCAAAGAGCTGTTTAGCCACATATGCCACTTTTGATGGAGGCACCGTTCCTTCCACCGGACAACCAACAACACAGGATATATATCTGAGAAGATCAGGAAGTGCTAGGAGGGTCATATTAGTAAAATACATCATGCTGCTTATTGCTAACAAAAAGTAATGCTAATCGAAAACCTTCAAACCTATAACTGATTTTTCCTAAGAAAGTTCTATTTAAAACAATCACCAGACAAACAAGACACCATATATTTGCAACCAAAAAGCTCTAATACTACTTTGAGCAAAGTTTAAAAATATAAAAAATGAAAGCAGTTTTCATACTGCCTAAGGACACAAATAAATGACATGGACATTGTTTATTTTCATAAAACAATAGGATCTCATTCAGGAGTGCACTTTTTCATTCCAGGGTATCTCTAAATTTGAAAGTTATTACTTGGCAAGACTCAATCCAATCCACCAAAATCCATTTTATTTACAAATTTTTCTGCCAAACCTTACAACCTTATTCATAAAGAAAGTTAAATGTACTTATTTACAACATTTGAAATTTTGCAACTTGACATCTATACATGGTTGAGTCCAATTTATATACTATTTCTTAGCAATTAAAGACTGAGATGGCTGTCCTCAAAAGTTGGATTTTTCAGTTACAGATAGCTTAAGTTCCTCACTCATTTCAAAACCAGATTCATTTCAGGATGAACTAGAATACCTAGTTAACTGGTTATGTTCACGTTATCTTTTCTCGGTTAAGTCAATTTGAAAATAAACAACAGGACAGATGTGCACAAATTTCATCCTTCCATGTTTTTACTTTCAGTCTCACATTTGTTCACATTCACAACAGTCTGTTTTGATATATAAAGTGTCAAATCCCTAGAGAACTATGACCAAAATGTGATAGAAGGGAACTTTAAATGTTGTCATTTTTAAGGAGGATACGTTTAAGGAGTAGAATTTGCATGGGAGCAGTGCTACCATAGGATGCCATAGTCAGATTCCAGAGTTAGAGAAGACATAATTAAGAACTTCTTCAGGATATAATCCATAAAGTGAAATGATTATCAAACTTTCAAAGTAAATTCAAAAGGGAGAAATGACACTAGCCACAAGATAACCAAAATGCATGTCTACACTCCACACTTTTGAAGTGTGATCTTTAGCAGGCTGCTCCTCTTGTTCAACACTAGATTTGAAGGAAACATTTTGTTGTAAATTTATACAATTTTTATCATTTGAGACATTGACTGACTCAAAATAATGCCGAGTTGCAGATAAGGCCAAACTCGAATGTCTCTTTAGCCAAATTTCAAGATGCTTTTGCAACTCTAAGGACAAACAATACTTAAAAGTATTACTCAACATCAAAAATAAAAGAATTACTCAACAGCAACCGGTGTACTATCCCTCTGAAAATGCAGCATTTACCCGATAAATTTTGACAGTTTCTTCCTTTTGGGTAACTAAGGTGTTACTTGCATTGCTGCCAATTCTGCAGTGACTCTCAATTCACACTGAAAAGTCCAAACACATACCTTATTGAAAAATATTCAATTTGTAACTAAAGTCAATGCTACATGAAAAGAAGCCTAATTTAAATGCCAATACTACAGGGAGGGTACAGGAAACAAGAAAAACCTTTCCTCCTCCTACCTTTAACCTGCTTGAAAAGTGCTTTCTAAAGGGAACAATAGGTCACATAACTCTTAACCTAGAACTCTGGAGGCCATAACTAACCTGATTTATTATTTTTAGGTTAGAAGAATGATTTTCTAACATTTAATATTTCAGCTTTCAAGTTGATTATCTAAATTGTTTCTTTAGCTATGAAGTGAGCATTAGATATGATGCTTAGCAAAACTAGTTGATTGCTAGAGCATTTCAGACTAGAAATTAGATTTTTATTATAGTTCGCTGCCAAAAAAGAAGATACTCTTTAACTATCTTTCCTCTACTAGCCAACCCCAAAAAGGGAAAAAAAAAAAAAGGAATCTTAGTCATTCCTATGTTATTTAGAAAACATACCCTCGAACTGGAAGTGAGAGCTCTCTGGCAGCAGAAGCAACATCTCTATAACGAGCAAGACTATCTTTGATGCTACAATTTATGTTTGACTTAGAAAAAGACTCAGAAGCTGAGGCAAAGATGGCCACTTCCTTGGCTCCAGCTGCAACAGCAGCTTCAAAACCCTAAAAGAAAGCTTTTAATGTTATCAACAAACTCACACAATTTCTTAAGTGAAATATTTTTCTCTATAGACATAAATTACTTTAAGGTTGGGCGTTAACACTGGAAATCTTCCTCCTTGAATATTCTGGATTGCATCCATTACATCCTTTGCATCTGCCAGCTGCAATTGAATCATGAATTAGCTCAGGATAGTGGTTTTTTCTTTTTCACAGCAGACATTCCCTTTCAAAGATGAGCATGATATTAATTGATCCTAAAGTCCAACTGATAAAATACATCATATTAAAAAAGACAAAAAAAAAAAAAGTGAGGAGCGCCATACCACAGAGATTAAAGCATGAAAAATAGCAAACAATATATATATACATATATGATTAACAAAGCATGAGATGTAGATAATTACTAAACATTAAAGATTGACAGAACAAAGCAGATCAAATTGCAGAATCATGAATGAAGAGAATTACAAGCAACTCTACACGTATTTACATCCAAAATGGAAGCATTATTTGCAAAAAGGTTGATTAACTCTCATGAACCACAAAGGCACACTAACCTGTGGAACCCATTTTGGCGAGACAAAACTTGTTGCCTCGACGACAGTCAATCCTGAAGAAACTAGCATTTTTATCAACTGGACCTTTACAGTGGTTGGTACTATTTCCTTTTCATTTTGCAATCCGTCCCTTGGACCAACCTCCACAATCTTCACATATCCTGGAAGGTTTCTTAAAACCTGGAGTGTAGTATAGGCTATAGAGTGAGTAACAAGACAAGAGATTCTCTATCTTCACAGAAAAACAAACAAACAGGGCAAAACAAATACTAAAAGAAACAAGTAAACATGGAAACAGAAGAAATCACACCAAAACCAACTACACTTAAAAAAATAAAATTTTAAAGGAATCGAATTCACCTTATTTGTGGGTCTATGATTACAAATGGAGCTGTAATGGTAAGTCGACAAATAGCCAGGATCACGATTATTATTACCAAGTAGCCTATTTTTAGGGTATAAGAATTCTCTCCGAAGCAATGACTCCTTGCTGCAATCAAAGGAGAATGAGGAGAAGAGAATAAATCTAGCACTTATAGTTATAAAGTATCTGAATGAAATAGGAAAACCAATGTAAGCGGTTACTTGAGAGCTTTCAGCGAAGAAGAAGAAGAAGAAGGGGTGGCTCCGCCTCCGATTACGGTAGTCATCGACTTTGGGGCGGGAGTACCTTTCAGGCGAGATATCTTATCAACACGCCTTGCCGCTATCATTTATTCGATTAATTTTTAAACAAATCTCCACCTGAATCAGTTGACAGTCCAAAATTTTATTAAATAAGAGATGTGCGAAGGAAGAGACAGGGGATCTTCTTCAAGGGATTGACAAGAACATACAAAATTTTAGAATCAAATTGAAGAGCTCTTTGCTTTGGGAATGGGATTTTGTTGTCCAAATTCTGTTGCTAACTTTGTTTTTGCAGTTTTTTTATTAAAAAAAGTGAAAAACATATGAATCTCTTGATACCAATCTCAATAATTGTCATTAATAATTAGTACAAATTATTACACTAATTTTTAAAAACAACTCCTTTTTTTATTTTTATATTAAACATTATATATATATATATTTATGTCTTACAGAAGAAAGTACAAGGGATATGAAATCTGATATGAACGTTTATGTGTTTACCTGGACAGTCTATCTTCATAATATGTAGGATATAGAGTGTCTAAATTTATTTTATTTATCAACCACATCTACATCTATTCAATCAATAAATACAATCTTTTTTAAAAAAAAAAAACAAATTCATTAAACAATGATAATTTCAAGACCTTTTTCTTTTTTATCATCTGTCCAAAAAGTTGATTTGCTATATTTAAAATTTTGATTGTCTAATAGAATACATAATTTATTCATCACCCTAATAGTGTAAATTAAAAAAAAAACGTGGATTGAAGCCTACGTTAGAGAAATAATATATATATATATATATTTTATTGTTTAAAGAAGTAAATACAGTGGAGAGAAAAAACCCTTTACCATTTATTTACCTTTTTTTTATAAAACAGAAAGAGATCCTGGTCTACTTAGAACCTTCAAAGAGGTTTTCAAAGGTGAACAGCCGATGCATGTTGAAAGTAAGCCTAAAGTGGAACCTCTTGTGAAGGATAAAAAAGAGGAAGACGATGGTCTAAAAAAAGTGTTAGAGAAAGAGTGAATAGTACTTAAAATTATCTTTGAAGATAATTCTTGAAATTTAAAATCAGTTTGAAAAATTTAAAGATAGGTAGTTTGAAAACTTACTGAGATTAACAAACACTACATAAAAAAACGGAAGTAGATAATGCAGGCACCTGCTCTTGTCTGAATTTCTTTTATATTTATATATTATATATTATATGTTATCAATTTATTTTGGAGGTGAAAAGACAAAATGGATATTTTATAAGCCTCCAAGCAAAGGTTTTCTTAGAAAAACAAATAAAAAAACAAAAATCAAAGCAAATAAAGAAAATTAAAAAAAGAAAAAAAAAAAGGAAAAAGGAAATGTCAAATTGTCATGGCTATGAGCCTTTCCTCCTTTGTCAAGTTTTAAAAATTTCTCCACAAAATCTTTGAAATTGATCAAAAAAAATCAAATCAAATCAAATAACACTAATTTTAAGGGATTTGCAATTTAAATGAAAGATTCTAAGAAAACACTTATAAATGTCCTAAAAAATATAAGAAAAGATTTTCTTTTAGTTGAAAATATATATATATATATATAATGTTGATAAAGTAGAATATTTATATTTTAAAATTTAAGGGACTTGATTTAAACTCCACTAGTATGATGAGAGGGTTTTAATCTTAAGTCTCAATGTTTTCTAATCTGAATAATATTTTAAATTAATTAATAAAAAATAAGGAATGTTGATGAATAGAAATAAAAAATAAAAAATTAAAATATTCAAGCTTTTAAAATTTATATAGAATATTCATGCTTTTAAAAATAAAATACATAATAGTATCAAATACATTATTTGGGTTACATTGATGACGAAATATTTGTCTTGGACGCAAAGAGTTGCAATCTCGGATTAATTTTCTTAGGTGAGGAATTTGATTTTAAAACTCCACCAGTATGGTAGAAGTGTTTTAATCTTAAGTCTCAATATTTTAATCTAAATAAATATTTTTTTAAATATTAATAAAAAAGGACATTAATAAAATAGAAAAAGCATAAAATAAAAAAGGAAAATAATAAAATAGAAAATGATAATAATAATAATGAACATAGGGTATGAATAACAATTAATATTGAAATTTATAGTTTACCATGCACCATCATTGCATTATGTAAATGTCATAGCATCTCAGTATATTTTGTACAAGAGTTAAGACTCCAATAATGGGATCTTTTGGAAAAGCTTGCGAAAGCGAGTGTGCTTGGAAAATTCTTTCTATGAGAGAATATCTTTGAGTCCCATCAATATAATGGGAGGGCTTAGAAAATGTTCTTAATAAAAGGTCTTTACTCGTTCTAAGATTTGCATACACCAAAATATTATTTTTACTTACAAATGATTACCCCGATGATTGGATTTGTTTAATAAGCTTGCGAAAGCAAGTTTTCTCGAATAATTCTCTAGTTGAGAGAGTGTCCCAGGACCTACCAGTATGATGGGCGAATTTGATAAATATTCTCAATAAAAAGTTTTCATTTGATATTTATCGAGATTCATGCCATGCATTCCATAATTGCATTATGTGCACGTCACACTTGTAAAATCGAATAATGGACTTTAGGTCACAAATAAAATAAAAAATAGAATAATAAATTACAATTAAGGAAAATAGGATAAAAAATCAAGAATTAAGGCTAAGCAAAGATAACACAGGATTAATTGGAACTGTTTTTTAAACAAGCATGACGAGGGTACTAATACCTTCATTATGCCTAATTGTACTCCTGATCCTAAACACTGTTCCGTAGACCAAAGCCTATTTCGTTAAAATGAACTTAGGTTAAGCTTAAGGTAACATTTTAAAGAAATAAACTCAAATAGGTGGCCAATCGCACCTCGACAAAAAAAAATTAGTGGCCACTCCATTTCACATTAAGTGGTCGAGTTCCTCGACCCGCACATTATGACAGACAAAAAAGGTATTTATAGTAGTTCAATTCACTTGACCTACATCTATTACCTTGATCTTCCTTATCAAGGATTTTGAACCTAACTGCATTAGAACTTATGAAATTAACAGAATCCACCAAGCTTTTACAAGGTAAGCTTTTAACCCAAGCTTTAACCCTTTTACAATAAGTTCTAAGCTTACCCTAGCTTAGACTACTCCTTCAAGTATCTTGCACACTCTAAGTAAACAAGAAATAGAAGATAAAATGAGGTACAAATGATCATTTAATTGATCTAAGTTGGTCAAACTTCAATTCAAACACTTTCACAAAGATAGAAATGGAATTCAAGTGTAAAAGAGAAGGTTTTTGCTCTTCTAAGCTCTTTCAAACTCTTGGTATCTTCTCTTATATCATTTTGATCGTTGGAGACCATTTAAATACTTGAAAAACAACTTCTAGCTGTTGGGGATGGATTATAGTTGTTGAAAATAGTTCTAAAGCCAATCTAGTTGTTATTTTATCTTTTAGTGATTAAATTTAGATGTGTTGGCAGTGAACCTTTAATTGGTTAAAGGTGAGCTTTAACTAATTAACCCTTTCTGTTTGACAGTCTCTTTCACTGTGTTAACTACTTAAAGAGGACTTTTTGTTTTAAGACACTTTCAAGCATTGTTTTCACCACTTTTCCTTCAACTGGTTAGTTTCCCCTTTAACTTATTGAAGTTTTTCTCCCTTCATCGTTAACTAATTAAAATAGGCTTCAACGGATTAAGAAATCTTCAAATTTGAATTTCTTCATTTGGCACCCTTTAACAATTAATATTGCTTTGAATTTGAACTTTGGCACTTATAGGTATTTTAAGTTTAAGCTAGAACCAATTAACCCTTTTGGTTAACCGGTTAAGAACTTTCAATTTTGCGTCCAACACCCTCTTAATCAGTTAAGCCTTATGCTAACTAATTAAGACTTTTCTGTCTCACTTAAATGTAGCACATATCACTTCTTTAACTGATTAAGGCTCCATGTTAATTAGTTAATGTCATTAAGTTATTTCCTCTTTGCTTTTTTAACTAATTAACTCATCTTGTAATTAAGTAAGCTTTTTGACTTGATTCCAAACAACAAATATATTAAAAGATTTAAACTTTGTCCTACACACTTAAATAAAGTTATTAAACACCAATGAATTGGAATGTTTTGTTATCATAAAAAACACATGAAGTCAACATTCTCCCTTTTTTTTTTATGATGACAAAACACTCTTGGATTGAGAGTGCAATATCTAAGTAAACTCTATATCTATGTGCAGATGAGGGATTACTCCCTTTTAATATATGCTTCCCTTAATATATGCATAAAAATTCAATTTTTTTCTTGCAAATTTAATATATATCTATATACATATATTCAACACACAGATATAATAACCAACAACAATTTTTAACATAAACTTAAACACTTATAACAAGAATAAACTAGCAATTGTTCACCACAACATATATATAGACATAGATACATAAACCAACAATTGTTGTTCATAAACCCAAAAAAAAAAATACTTTTTATCTTCTTCTCCTCATTTTTGTCATCAACAAAAGAGGGTTTATCCCATTTTTTTTTTTATTGCTGGAAATTCGCGCAAGGCCCAACTACCCTATAAACGTTTTATTAATAATCGAAAGGATTAAGTATATTAGGGAGGGGGACACAAACCGAACCTCCAGAATTACATGAGATCAAGAAGAATGTGGAAAAGTACCTAGAAAGGAAGGTTTCATTTTATGTGCATATTTTTGAATGCAAACATAAAGTTTCAACGCTTCCATAATACAAGAGTCTAGATTATCAATATAATAAATAGAGGAGAAATAAATTAGGAGTACTACTTATTTAAAATGAATATAAGGTAAATTAGTTTTATCTAATCTAATCATTCCTCTGAGCTCACCTTCAGCTTGTGAAAATACATGCAGATTCTAGTGTGTATGCTCCTAATTGGAGAGATAGTCAGCAACTTGGTTTCCTTCTTTATGAATGTGTGAAATCCGATAAGAGATGCCACTCAAGCAGCTATGGATAGAAGCCAACAAATATCGAGTTTGGGAGGAGCCTTTCTGTCCCTCATGTATCATTTGTACAATTACCTTTGCATCAATTTCGATCCAAACTCTAGATATATTGTGCTCAATACATAAAAGTAGACCTCGATGTAATGCCATAAGTTCTGCCTGTAAAGAATTATAAGGTCCAAAATTTTCAAAAAAATAAAAAATGATCGTACCTATGTGATCTCGAAGTACTCCTCTGCCTGCAGCATTCTAGAAAGCATCCTTGGAGCTACCGTCTACATTTAGCTTAAATTCACCCAACAATGGTCGAGACCAATACACAATTTTTGAAGGACCTTGAATCTCACGTTCATACTGAAATCCCCAATGTATTGCAATATCAATATCTCATTTCCATTGCCATTTACTTAATAAGTTCCCTTGAAAGCGTTGCCTTAACATCCGCATAATTCTCCATATCACTCTGTTAGGATACATTTTTATTTCCCTATGTTTTGCATCATTACGTTCAACCCATAGGAACCACATAATAAATAATGGCAATAAAATTCGAATATGACCTGGTTTCGATAGTCTCCAAAATAATACCATGAATGAAGAATATGCATAACATTCTGAGGATTATGAACATAGATTTGAAAGAATTTTGCAAAATAATTCCAAACCTACTGTGCAACTGCACTTCCCCAAATGACATGTAGAATGGACTCCTCCGAACGACAACAAAGGCATTTAGAGGCTAAGTGAAAACCTTTAGATTTCATCCGTAATTCCACCGAAATCCAATTCTGCATTAGGATCCATAAAAAATATGAAACTGTTAAAGGAATGCTCTTATGCCAGATCAGTTTACCCCAAGCAAAAATAGGTTGTCGTTGTCGAGAAAGTTCCCAAGCACTTAGTACTAAATTTTGCATTTTGAGTCAGGGCCCAATATGCCGTGTTTGCTGTATTTCTACTAATAGGAATCTTCAAAATCTCATCAATAATCACATTGGGTAAAATAGATTTCAATTTGTTGACATCCCACATGTTATTATCGAAGAAATAATTGACTTTTACCATAGAGTGCGAATATAAGGGAAAAGAGTGTACTAGAGGTTTATCACCTAGCCATATATCATGCCAAAAAAGAAGTTCTCCCTTGCCAACCCTCCACTGTATATGCTGCCCGAATATGTCTTTACCATGAATCATTCGTTTCCATGTTGTCGAATTATGCGGTTTAGGAGTTAATGTTTGTGAAATTTTCCCAGTACAATATTTGGCTTTCATATATTGTGTCCATAAGTTATTACATGTTTGAAAATGCCACCAAAGTTTTGCAGAAAAAGCCTAAAAAATGTCTTGCAAACTGCGGATATCCAGGCCGCTTTCTGAGCTCAGAAATATTACTTTATTCCAAGATGTTCGATGTATGCGTTTACTGTCCGAGGAATCTCCCCATAGGAAACTATTAAATAGTCTGTCTATTTTTTCAATGACACTCACCGGGGGCTTAAGAACTTGTAGTAGATAAATTGGCAATGAAGATAGGACACTTCGTAGCAGTGTGATATGGCCACTAGATGATAGGGCTTTGTTTTCCCAACTCGAGATCCGAGCATGTATCTTAGATATGAGTGAGTCAAAAAGCAACATTTTCTTGGGTCCTTTATAGAGAGGGACGTCGAGGTATGTAATAGGAAGAGTTTTATGGTGAAAGCCTGTGGTTTGTACAATAATTTACCGTATAAAGTTGGCCATCGAAGGAGCTATAATGAAGCAACTTTTCTACCGGCTTATTTTTTGCCCTGAAACCTGCTCATATTCCTATAAAAAACCA
The DNA here is from genome assembly GCF_053813885.1 of Theobroma cacao. NCBI lineage: Eukaryota > Viridiplantae > Streptophyta > Magnoliopsida > Malvales > Malvaceae > Theobroma > Theobroma cacao. The sequence goes on from NC_142643.1 coordinate 27,055,943, forward strand.
AGCACTTTCTCCAAAGCTGATTTGCTTTCATTAGTAAAAATCATTATATCATCCGCAAAAGCGAGATGGCTAATATTTAAAGAACGTCTTGAATAGAAATGCAGTGACTTATATTGGGCAAAGATAGAGTTAATACCTCTTGATAAATATTCTGCTGCCAATATAAATAATAAAGGCAAAATAGAATCACCTTGACATAGTCCTTTCTCGGATTTAAAGTAGCCAACCAAATGCCCATTGACTAATAGTGAAAACCAGTAATTAGAAATGCACCTTTTAATCATGTCAATCCATTGAGAACTGAAACCAAAATGCTCCAATATTAAATACAAAAAATCCCAATTTAATCTGTCATAGGCCTTCATCATGTCAAGCTTCAAAATGACATTGCCCCCTCTAGCTTTGTAATCAATTTTACCAACTAATTCTTGGGCGAGGAGAATATTGTCACTGATTAACCTGCCACTTACAAAGCCACTTTGGTTATCCGAGATTAAAGATGATAATACTTTAGCTAACTGGTTCACCAATAATTTGGTAATTATTTTATTAAAAACAGTGCATAGACTGATAGGGCGAAAATCACTCCAAGATTCTGCAATCGATTTTTTAGCTAAGAGGACTAAGCTTGTAGAAGTTACCCCCCTTGGCATTGTAGAACTTGTGAAAGAATCTCTCACAGCTATCAAAAGGTCATCCGCAATTATATGCCAGCACTGTTGATAGAATAATGATGAAAACGCATCAGGACCAGCCACACTATCCTTGTCAATGGCGTAAACTACTTCCTTCACTTCTTCCATTGTCGGTTCTGCACATAAAGTTTGGTTATCCAAATCAGAAATCAAATGAGGAATTAAATCAGCATTGAACCTGGTCAAATCCGTTGCTTCAGCTTTTAATAAATTAGCAAAATATTCAATAGCAGACAACTTAATCTGGTCTTGGTCCTCTAGTATAGTACTATCCTCGATTTTAGTTTTAAAAATGCAGTTTTTCACTCGTTTTTTTTACAACCGCATATGGAAAAACTTGGTGTTGTGCTTTCCCTCCATTAACCATCGAACATCGAATTTTTGTTGCCAAAATGCTTCCTTAATACTAAGCAAATGGTTGAGTTTTGCATATGACTGATTAAGTTGTGTTCGATTGACAGTAGACTACTCCATTATTGATCTATCTTAAAGGCTTGAATGTTTTCCCTAATCTGAGTCAGTGGAAAACTCATTTATGGCTAGGTTAATACTTTATGGTTAGACATTTAGAGGCTTAAGCATTTCTGGTTCAAATGAGGTTATTGTTTTAGGGGATGAGCGTGTAGGTCTAGGAGATGGCTAAGAAAGTGATTTAGCTATTCTGACAAACTTTATTCTCTTGAAGACTTTGGTTTTGGTTGCCATTGTCTTCTTTCCTTTACTTGTGGATTTTGCTTGTGTGGGTTTAGCTTCCATTACTTTCCTTTTGTCTTGATTTTCTTTTGCTTCAATGTTTTCTTACTTTTTCTTGGGTGACTCAGCCTTTTGTTCTACCTTAACTTTTGCCTTTGCTTGCTCAACTTGATTTTCTTTCACTAGTTTAGTAATGAAGCCAGTCATAAGTGTTTCCTCAAAAGAGCTTGAAGTCTCTACTGTTGTTGGTCTTGCAACTTTAAGGGAGGTGTCATCTTTGTTTCGTATTTTTTTTGTCTCAACTCCATTTCCCTTTTTTGGTTTAGCTATACTTTCTCTTTCATGACCATTATTCCTTTTACTTCAACCTTAGTTGTTGTTTCATCATCTGCCTTATCCTTCTTAACTTTTGGTGCTTGATCTTTTTAAGGATTTACCTCAACACCTTCTCTTGTAACTTCAGCCTCAAAATTAAGAACTTGTGCCTCAAATTCTTCTGTGGTAATTTTTTCATATGAAGTTGTAGGAATCTCACCTACAACTTTACCTTTGGAAGAAGAAATTATAGGGGTTCTTTGCTTTTTGTTTTTTCTTGAGGAGAGAAGTCTCAATATTTTGAAGTCTTTCTTCAATTTTCAAAATTCTCTCTTCCATTTTCCTTTCTCTTTTTGCTTGTTCATTTAATTTTTCATCAATCCTCATTAGAAAGTTAAGAATCATTGCATTAGGAATAAAAGATTCACTTGCTTTAAATGGGGGTGTGGAAGGAGTTTCAACAAATTGGTGTTGCTGGTGCACCCTTAAGAGGTTTAATGCATTCTTTACCAGCAAGCTCATATCCCATCTTTTGCAAACTTCCAAGAAAGATGACCTGATTCTTACTCTTGGTCCAATCAGCTTGGATCTTAATGCTCCAGATTTTCTTCTTCTTAACTAGTGAAAAGATAATGTTTCCATATGATAAGTTAGTCCTATCACCCAAGCAAGTTCCTTTTAATCTTTCTATCATGTATTTGGCTACATTTAGTGTGATGCCCCACTCACAAAGAAAAGACAAAGAGAAAAAGAAGAGAGTGGGGGATCGGCCAAAATGGAGAAAGAAGAAGAAGAAAGAAGAAGAAAAGTCAATGCTACCAAAAAAAATGGGGGGAGAAAAGACAAGGGAGAAAGAGAAAAAGAAAGAAAAAAGGAAAGAGAAGGAAGAGAGTGGGGGGCCTGAGGGATAGAGAAAGAGAAAGAGAAGAAAAAAAAAAGAGAGCGAACATGACAGAGCAGAAAAAGGAAAGAGAAAGAGAAAAAGAAAGAGAAAGAGAAGAAGAAAGGGAGAGGGAGCACGACGACGAAGCAGAAAAAGGAAAGAGAAAGAGAAGAAAAAAATGGGAGAGGGAGCATGGCGATGAAGTAGAAAAAGGGAAGAAAGAAGAGAAAGAAAAAGAAAGAGAAGGAAAGAGGGAGAACGGTGATGAGGGAAAAGAAGAAGAGGGAAGAAAGAAGAAAAAGAAAAAAAAAGAAGAAGAAAAAGAGAATGAGCAACGACACAAAAAAAATGAAAAGAAAGAGAGAATAACTAAGTACACGTGCGAAATAATAGCAAAGTAGCGTCCCGCTATTGTGAGGTGAGTGGGTGCTAAATTTCAAAATTATGTCCCCATAATATAATATATATATGTTATATTTGATAGTTGATCAAATTGTGGACATCATGAGTTGGTAGAAAGCCTTAGGTTGTTTGTGCTTGTGATAAGGATTTTATATCCATTTTTCTTTAAAATATATATATATATATCTACATGTTTTCAAATACGGGGAAACAAACCTTTGACTGGCTTTCACTTCAAAATCATACCTTGCAAGTTTATGTGATGTTTAGGCCAATGGCCTTTGTATCGATTCGTAAAGCTTGATGATAAATTATTTATTTCACTTAGCAAGCTGATTTGGTAAATATACCATGCTTTGAGATTAAATATGTACAACATTGATTTATGATTATATTGTTTACAAACTATTATGTTTTGCAAATGCTTCAAATTGCAATAATTTTTTATATTTGATTGTAAAAATGAGGACCTTAAGCCCCGATTTATATATAGTGACGTGGGCAGATCCCACGAGTAAGCAAAAGGAGACCTGAAGCCCCGATTTATATTTGGTGGCATGGGCAGATCCCGTGAGTAGGCAAAAAGGGGGACTTGAAGCCCCGATTATATATCGTGGCGTGGGCAGATCCCACGAGTAAGCAAAAGGGGACCTGAAGCCTCGATTTATATATGGTGACGTGGGCAGATCCCACGAGTAGGCAAAGGGGGACCTGAAGCCCCGATTTATATATGGTGGCGTGGACAGATCCCACGAGTAAGTGATGATGCCTGAGAGAGTAAGCCTAAGGGCTATATTTAACCTACCCGAGTATGATGTTCTCTTGTAGATTTTATTTCACTATCATGGCATTAATATTTGAAAATTTTTATTTTTCACTTGCCATTGAATTAAATGTTGACTGGATGTCAGGGTTGAAAGATTTTTTAGCATCCCAAATACAACTGTTTTCATACATGTTTGCTTGGGAATTATTATTTTTAAGAATTGCAAGTTATAAAACAAAATCTCTCATTTTTATGGAATGCATTTTCTACTCTTACTCTTGAGTTTATAAACATTCCACCTTTATGTTGTTTCCCCTCTTCGCCTACTCACGGGGTCGATGATTATCACTAAGTCTATGAGACTCACACTTCTCTTATTTTTCCTTTTTTCAGATAGAGATCAGTCTAACGTGTAACCATCGGTGCATACAGACCACCGCAAAGTAGGTAAAGGCATCTCCTAGCCTCGCTCTAAGTTGCTCCGCTATTTATTGTTATGTTAGAACGAAATTTACTAGGTGTTGAAAAATGTTGTCAACTCATAAATGTGAATTATTATTATTTTGAATGGAGTAGATAATAGTTTAATTTTTATATATTCACTTACGCACGTGATTATATGTATTTAATGAATCTAGCAAAAGTTTTAAATGAGGTTTGTTCGGGATTTAGCGAAAATTCTTTAAAAGTCTCGGATGCCGGTAACGACCAAGGAGGGGGTCGTTACATTCAGAGGGATCTTATTTACTGCAAATTCCATTAGCCATAGATCCTGAAAGCTAACATACCTGAAGCTACTACTCTTCCCATGCACTACGATGGCAAGGAAGTAATGAAAGATCCTTATTTATGCATTTTTTTATGTCAGATCATAGCTTTTTGAGGGGTATTTTGCTTTTCCCCCTGAGATGGTTTCCCACATAGGTGATGGGTCATAGCTAAAAAGAATCAAGAATTCTCTTGCTTGGTACTCTGTTTTAAGCAACTTTCCAATATCAATAGCAATGATTTTAAATTCTTTCCCACTTAAAAACACATTTAGCCCATTTCCACAAAATCATCAAGATTTTCGAACTCATCTCTATCCAAGGCAATACTAGAATAAATTCCTGACTAGGGTGAGGCTATAAAACCTATTTCCAAAGGTACTGAGACCTTTTAGTTTAAGCTCATCAAAGAATTTAAATATATCAGACTTAATGGAAGGGGTTTTAGTAAAACTTGCCTAATCAACAAGTTTCCCACAAGATATAGTGGCATTTTCTATTTTTTTAAACCTATCAGTATGCATTTTGTTCTTAAACCGAGAGGTTTAAGAGGTACTTTTACTAATTTGAATTCCTTTCAGCCTTAACTCCTTTGCTATTGAGCCTTTGGGCTTTATGCTTGAACCTTTCTTCCTTGATGACAATTCCATACCCATTTTGCTCCTTTTTTAAGTTTAAGGAGTTGGAGATTCCTCAACTGATCTTTTTCCTTTCCCTTTGTCAGCAAATTTGTTCGTCAGTAAAGTTTTAGCCACGGGTTTCTTGAATTTGAGAAGTTAAGGTTTCTTGGTTTTTTATGGAGTAGATAAAAGTGTTATGTGGAGAGAAAATCTAGGGTTTTGATCTTAAAGCTTAGAGAAAGAGAAAGTTAGTTTGGAAGATTTTGATTGTTGGTAACTGAGCTATAACTAGTTAATCCACGGGGGGTGTCAGGTTCCCGCCCTCTTCTTGTTTTTTTCATTTTAAAACCTAAACAAGGTGCGCTGTAGTTTTTTTCTTAACTCTAATGCTTTAATTGGTTAAAGTAAGCTTTGATCTATTAAAGATCTACTGGCTTAAGAGCTTTGTTCTAACTTTGGTAGACATAACTGTTTTAATAGGTTAAAAGGATTTTTAATTGATTAAAACCCTATTGTTCTACACTCACATTAGTACACAGAGTCATCTTAACTGGTTAAAGGGCATTTTAGCTCATTAAAGGAAGTTCTAATTCATTTCTAGAATTCTTAAAACCCATTGAAATGTAATTTTAACCAATTTAAACATGATATTAAAGCATATTTAACAAGATATATCATAAAAAAAAAAATCAATTCAGTTCAATCCAAGTTCATACACATCAAGCATTCCTAATTCTTTTCTAATTTTGCAAAATTAGTCTTCACTCAATGGTTTTGTAAAAAAATCAGTAAATTAATGCAAGGTATCAACAAATTCAATTTTAACATCTCCCTTAAGCACATGATCTCTAATAAAGTAATGTCTAATTTCAATGTGCTTAGTTCTATAGTGTTGAACAGGATTTTTAGAGATGTTAATGGCACAAATGTTGTCACAAAAGATAACAATGTTATGCATGGACATGCCAAAGTCATTTAATTGTTGCCTAATCCATAAAATTTGTGCATAACAACTACCTACTAAAATGTAATAAACTTCAACAATGGATAAAGTGATTGAGTTTTGTTTCTCACTAGACCATGACACAAGCATGCTCCCAAAGAATTGACAAGTACCATTTATGTTGGTCTCAAAAAGAATGCTAGAGGGGGGTGAATAGCACTTTTGGAATAACATGAAAAATTTTTCCAAGTTAAGAGCTAATTGAGGGAATTTGATAATGGAAGTTTAAAGCTTGTTGGAGGAATGATTTAAGAGTTAGGAATAAAAGGAAAATAAAAGAAAGCAGACAAAGCAGAATGATTTATAGTGGTTCAGTTCCCTTGACCTATATCCACTACTTTGATCTCCCAATCAAGGATTTTCAAACCAATTCACTAAAATCAGTGAAATTGCCAAGCTTCCACCAAGCTTTTACAATGGGTTTTCATAGGCTCAGCCACAACCTTTAATAATGGTTTTTCTTGGGATCAACCAAAATCCAAAACTAACTTTTCTAAGGCTAAGTTAGAACCTGCAACAACAACCAAGCTGACTTAAGCTTGATTTACCCTTTAGAGTATCTTTCACACTCTAAGTAAACAAGAAATAGAAAAATGATGAAGTACAATTGATCACTTAGCTGATCTAAGATGTATAAAGTTAAACTCAACACTTTTACAAAGGATGAGAGTGAAATACAAGTGTAAAGAGAAGCTTTTTGATCTTTTAAGCTCAAAATTACTTTGGATAGCTTCTCTCTATGATTTTGACTATTGGAGAGGCTTTAAATACTTGAAAAATCACTTTTAATCGTTGGAGACAAAAACTAGCCGTTTTTTGTCGATATTTTGTCCTTTTGTGCTTAAATTCAAATATGCATATAGTGCTTCATTAATCGGTTAAAGGTAGGCTTTAACTTATTAAGGCTTCTCTAACTTGCACACTGATTTTCTATGTTAAGCAATTAACGACAGCTTTAACTGATTAATAGCTTTCTATTTTCAAGCACCTTCAAGCACTACTTTTGGCTAGCATCCTTTCAACCGATTAATGCTTCTTTAACTGATTGAAGCTTCTCTCCATTCATCCTTAACTAATTAAAATGGGCTACAACCAACTAAGAATTTTTCAACTTTAAATTCTTGGTTTGGTGCCTTGGAAAGTTATCAATATTTTGAATTTGAACTTTGGCACCGTTGCTAGGGATTTGTTTTCGTATTTATTTTGCCAATATTAAAATTCAACAAATTAGTCTGAATTTGAGTTTTTCTTTTTTTGTTTTTCAAGTTTAATCTATCACTGTATGAGAAGAGCAAAAAGCTTGGAGATTGTATCTTGTGATCCAGAGATCGAGAGAACATTCCAAAGACTTTGATGAAAAAATCAACAAGTTTGTGCTCAAACTTATACAATGGCTGATCAACAAGGTGAGTAGCAAATTCAAGAGCCAGTAGTGGAAGAGAATCGTTGTTTAAGAGATTATGTTGTTCCTTTAGTATAAGGGATTCCCTCAAGCATTAGAAAATTAAGCCAAGCATCATCACCATTATCTAAACTTCAGTCCAGCTTGAGAGTCTTTCAAATGATGATCCAAATGCTCACATTTCAAACTTCTTGGAGATATGTGATACCTTTAAACACAATGGAGTCACAGATGATGCAATCTATTTGAGGTTTTTCCCTTTTTCATCGAAGAATAAAGCTAAAGTGTGGTTGAATGCGATCCCTACTAGATCCGTCATAAAAGGGATGACCTTGCTTAAAAGTTTCTTGCTAAGTTCTTTCCTTCAACTAAGATAGTGAAAATGAGGAATGATATCACATCATTCATGCAGCTAGATTTTGAATCATTGGACAAAGCTTAAAAAAGATAAAAGGGCTTGCTTAGGTGTTGCCCTCATCATGGTCTTCCAAAGTGGCTTCAAGTGCAAATGTTCTACAATGGATTGAGTGGTTATGTTCGAACCACCATTAATGTTGTTGTAGGAAAAGCTTTAATGGCAAAGTCAATTGACGAGGCATATGACCTGTTAGAGGAGATGTCATCGAACAAATACTAGTGGCCAGCAAAGTGATCAATACATAGGAGAGTAGTTAGAGCACATGATGTGGATGCTATTACTACATTATCAACACATGTAGCAATTTTAACTAAAAAACTTGATTCTTTTAGTGCTAACTCAATTCAAAGTCCTTTTGTAGTTTGTGAGTGTTGTGGAGATGAGCATGCAAGTAATCAGTGTCCAAGTAGTACAGAGATAGTTTAATTTGCGGGGAACAAACAACAAAACAACCCTTACTCCAACACCTATAACCCTGGGTGGGGGAACCATCCAAACTTTTCTTGCGGCAGCATTTAGGGATTATCTTTAGCTTTAAGGTTGAACATGCCTCTTGGATTCCAATAGCAAGTAAAAGCTCCTATCCCAGATCAGGAACCATTTGTGGAGGAATTATTGATACAGTACATGGCGAAGACTGATTCCATCATACATAGTTAGGCGACCTTGATAAAGAACCTTGAGACCCAAGTTGGTCAACTTGCCAACTTATTAAACAATAGAGCTCAAGGAACCTTACCTATTGATACAGAGACAAATCTGAGGAAGGAAGGTAAGGAACATGTCAAAGCCATTACCTTGAGAAGTGGTAAACCTAGGACTTTGGATTCATTCAACACTTCATCTAACATATGTTTCTCTCAATAGTTATATTCATGGGTGGTTTTGCTAACCTAGAATCCAAACCTATGTACAAGTCTCTGTTGAGATGCTTGCACAAATACCTAACTTAATTGGGTCACTATATGCCTATAGTAATCAATTAAATGAAGTTTATTAAGCTTGTGTTCTAATTTGGCTATGTATGGCATTTAGGCATATGTCTACCCTAATTGTGAATCATATCACCTTAGTGACGTGAACATACACTATTCAAATCTTAGTTTGTTCTAAAATTACTCTGTTGATTTTAATTTAGATTAATAAATTATTCAATTGTTGTTAGACAATTAAAAGCATTAAAAACATATTTGAATAAGCAAAACTATACTTATTCATAATAAATAAAAGAGAAACAACTATTCAAACTATACACAATCTTAGAAAAAGTAAATTAGTTCATGCTAACAAACAAAAACATAATCCAAAGAAAATTATCCATCAAAACAAGTCTAAGAAAGTTAATGAAAAACAAAAATTGAGAGAGAAACAAAGAGTTGTCAATTCTTGAATCTTCAATTTTCCTTGATTTTCCTAGCTTTCTTGTTGTGTTTGATGGCTTCTTTTTCTCTAGATAACCTAAGCTTAATTTTGTTTGAAGTTGCTCTTAAAAGCTCCCTTAAATAGCCCTTCAAAACCCTAGTATTTTAAAAACTCACTAAAACTCAATGTCAGGATATTGAGCTAGCGTTGCGATATTGTTTTCTTGATATTTTTCTCTACGATCCCACTTAAACGAGGCAAATTGGTAAACCTAAACATTGTACACCTGCCTCTTAGCTTTTAGATGGTTTAAGAATCACATATATTGGACTTCTAGAGTGAAAGTTATGCTCAAAATACCTTAGCATGTTTAGTCTGTGCAGAATGTTGCAGCAGTCTGACTTCAACAAGGATTTTGACCATGATCTAATTGGAACTGGGCAAAGTGATAAGCATCAAAATTGTAGGCCTTCCTATTTACTTTTTATTGGTCAAGAATCTCATCAATTGGACTTCTGTAATGTAAGTTATACCCAAAATACAAAGGCATATTTAGTAAAAATCTACTCTTAGCCATCTTTGTGCGGTTCACTTTCATGAATTTGTAGGCACTTGAGAACATTTAAAATAAAGACTAAATCAATGATGGCTCAAATTATGGCTTTTCACATAAAATGAGCTAAAATTACTCAAATTAAAGTAGTTCAACATGCACTAAACTTAATGACGAAAACCATAAAAATTACCTAAGATTACTTAAAAACACAAGAACTTAGTTATTTTTAATAATCAAAGTATGGCAAAATAACTCTATATCATAGAGTTATTAGTAAAGAAGTTGAAAGCAACCCAAAACAAGATGAACGGAAAGGCAAGACAGTTGAGAGTGGGACACAGATTGCAAGTTCTAGTGAGCAGCGTCAAGAGATTGAAGCTAAGGCAACTTTACCACCACCACTATTTCCTCAACACTTCAAGAAATAACAAGAAGAGAGCCAATTTTAGAAATTTATGGAGGTGTTTAAAAAGCTTCGCATCAATATTCCTTTTGCTGAGGCTTCAAAGCAAATGCCTTCAGCATGTGTTGTTGTTTAACTCATGCTTAAAGCTATTTGCGGGCAACTTGAAATCAAGATGGTTAGGACTCTTTATTGTTTCAAAGGGATTTCCACATGGAGTAATGAAAATAATAAATGGGTTAACAAATGAAACATTCAAAGTGAATGGGCAATGGTTGAAGCATTATTAGGGAGGTGACATTGATCGTCAATGATCCTTTATCCATCTTTTCGATCCTAAATGAGCTTATAAGGGAGTCCAACTAACGACTATAAAGAGAGTGCTTATTGGGAGGCAACCTAAATTTCTAAACTTAGTTTATTTTTATATTTATTTTATTTAGCATATTTTGATTTTGATTTTTACTTGCAATGGCTTTCATATTTTATTTTCTATTCGATGAATTTAATTGTTTTTTTTTTTTTTTGTAGAGCCTTTGAATTCAAAAAAGGAAAATTGAAACAACGTCGTAGCATCACATGATGCCTTGCCCCATAGTCAAACTTGGGCTATAGCGTCGCGACGCCCATTCGAGCCACCCCACTTTATAAACCTACACCCTCCCCCATCTTTTTTCATTTTCTAGGTTTTCTTTCTCTCTCTACCTCCATATTTTCTCTTTCTAGCTTCCACCCACTCCATTGTACTTCCAAAACTTCACATATTTGGGACCAAATCACTTTTATAAAGTAAGCAAATCATCTTCTACTCATGCAACAACCAATTTTTCTACAGAAATGTCAAACCCTACTCTATAAAGTAATTACGGTGTCATTCACATACTTGATAGAATGTTTATATATTGAGAAAGCCCGAGAAATTAACAAAAGATGATATTGCCCCTAGAAGTATAGTTAAGTCGATTAAACATCGAACAAGATAAAATCGAGATCTTAAAGATGAAATTGAGAATTTCACAACCCAATGATGACTCAAAATGGTAATTCGGAGTTCGAGGTCCGATTTGGAGTCAATCCGAAAAATTGATCGGTTACAAGCAAAATGGTCATTTTATAATTTGAGGACAAAAAGGAAATTTTTAAAAAAGAATTTCTTAGCCCCATTTGACATGTTTGAGTATGACATGAGTATTGAAGTACAATTGGAAGATATAGCAGTGAAAAATATGAGTTTTCGATATTTTTAGAGTATAGGGGCAAAATGATAATTTTACCACCCGAAATCAAAAATTTAATTTTTGAAAGGATTTTGATCAAATTTAATTATTTGGAGTGTGAAATGAGTATGAGGAGTGAAAATTATGCATTATGAAAAATTTTCAATTTTTGGGGTAAAAATGTAATTTTTGAAAAGTTTGGAGGTAAAAATGTAATTTTTGAAAAGTTTGCTCCACCAAAACTTTGAAAAAATCTGAAAATTTTACTTAAGACTTGAATAAGTCAAAAGGAATGAGTGGTGAAAAAAGTAAGACAAGTGGATGGCTAGAAAAAAAATGAATTAATAAAATATTCAAAATATGAATAAAATAGTATTATTTCATTAAACTAATAAAAAGGTATAAAAAATCAGCTCATAACCCATTCTTCTTCTTCAACATTCGGCCAAGCAAGAAACAAGAGAGAGAAAGGAGAAAATAAAACCCTAGCAAAGAAATTTAAAGGGAAAATAGGTGAAAATTCAAAAATCAAGTGAAAAAAGGTAACATTTCTTAAATTTGTCTTGTGCTTTACCTTTCCATGCATTTTCCATCATTTTCCATGGTTGAATCATGTGATTTGAGAATGATTTCAATTCTGGTCATATGGGTTTAGAGAGAGAAAGTTGTTAGATAAATTTAATTTTGAGCTATGTTAGTGTTTAGTGTTAGTTTAGCATGTTTATGAGTAAAACAATAAGAAAAATATTTATTTTCTCCATGAATTTCTCTAGGTCGAATCTAGACAATGGTATCTGAGGATGAGGTTGACTTTATTTTAAGAGAATTGGGTGGAAAAATGATGAATTATGAGGTTGAAAATTAAATGGGAATTTTCGATGCAATAAATTCAAATTTTTACCCACTAGGGGTAAAAGCGTAATTTATAGTCCGGACTAATAAATTGGACCAAATTCACAGTCATTGAGGTATTGTGGATATAATTGGATAATTGAAATTGAAATGGATGGAATTGGAGTTGAATTGGGGATTTTAGGAATTTACACCGTGTATAGGCGAGTTAGGTCAGACACCGCAATTAAGCAATTGTCCAGACATTTCAAACCCTATCTAGTGCATACGCATGGATAAGAGTCTGAAATAATTTATGATAAATTGACACAATTTATTGAATTTTGTGTCATGGATTATGGATAGGTGGTGAGTCAATTGTTTCGGGTAAGAGACTGCACCCGAGGGCGGAGGATAGGAGTATTTCTACTCTTAATACTATGAGTAAACTTATTATCATTTAATTTATCTAAGGTAGTTTTTATGAAATTTTATAAATTTTATGAAAAATGGATTTAAAAAGGATAAATTTGTGTTTTATTAATAAATGTGTTTTTATAAAATAGTTTTATAAATTGTTTGAAATTAATGATGACTGTTATTTTTTTTAAATAGAGTACATGAAGACTGTGGTTGTTAAGTATGAATTGTATTTTTAATTCAAATGGCTTATGATATTGTGAGCATGCTTGGCTAGTTTATTGTATTGAAATTACATGAATTGTGGTTTGCCGTGCAAATTAGTTATTATAAAAAAATTGCCTTGTTATGCTGTTAAACTATTTTATGATTATGGTGGGGTTGACCTACACTGCAGTTGCGGGTTTCCGTGGACCATCCTATTAGAGGGGCTTGGTAAACCCGGCTAATTTATTTTACCTCTGTGGGAAAGGCGCGTAGGGTAACTCTTGTGAAGGGGTTTGAGTCCACTTCACGCTTTACCACCACGTGAAAGTGAGATTCAGCCAACGCCAAGGGACGACTGTTTTATATGAATAAGTCGTTTTAACAGTCTTGGCAAACTCGAGTGGATGTTTTGATGACGATCAAGTATCCCCGATGATGAGTTTTGGCATGAGCCAAATTTTATGAGAAACATAAGCCTTGAAAATCATTTTAATTGAATTATAATTGTTTTCATGGGATGGAATAAATTTCTCAGTTATGAAATGCATATTGGGATGGGATATTTTATTGTCTCCATTTACTCGGCTTTAGATACTTTAGATGGTATATGTTTACTCACTAGTATTACAAAATCTCACCCCTTCTTCCTATACATTTTTCAAGCTCATGACAGTTTGTAGATAGTCGAGTAGGACGAGAACTAAGCTCAAATTGCATTATAAAAAGTAAGAGTTCACAGTCTTACATCCTCTTGGTTAATTGGGGCCCACGTGTCATTGCAGATCAAATCTTATATTTTGGTTATCTGTATTTCTATTCATATAATTTTTACTTTACTTTTATGTGCGAAAAAATTATTTACGAATATTTCTATAGAAATTTATTTTATGAGAAAATAGAATATTTTATTTATTAGTTTTGAATAGTACTAATTGTCAATAATTTGCTTTTAAATGAACGTTTTAGATATTAAAACTTATTTCTAAGTATGAAATATGCGTTTTCCACCTAATTATTACATTTTTAACCTATCTCGAAATTTTTGACGAAAATGACAAAAACGTCCCTATGAGGCAGAAATTAAAATTTTATTGTTTTTGGACGAAAAAAATGATCTGTATTGTTTTAAAACATGATTTTTGTAACAGTAAATCATAGGGTAGGTGAGGAACTGATACGAGACCCTTACGAGGTCTCGATAGGGTACTTGAAAGATGAGTGCCTATCGGGACATCGCGACGGTTGTCACGGACTCGAAGGTGGTTTCGAGTCGTGACAAGAAAATTCAAGTAAGTGGATTAGTTTTTTTAAAGATTTTTCAAATTTGGTAGATTTAGTTATTAAAGAAGCACTTGTGTTTATTGATTAATGGGTTGGTAGATTGTAGTTTTTGTGCTTGGTTTTAATTGCTTCAACATTGAATATTTGAGAGATTGGTTGCTAAAAAGTGGTGAATGGTGACAAAATTTTGCACTTGAATAGTAATTGTGGGAGTGGGATTATTTATGCACTATTAATTTTTGTGGCATTGTTGTGGATTAATTTGAGAAGTTGCTACGTATTTTGTTGACACTTGAATATAAATTGCTGCACATTTATTGAGTATCTGATGGCACCCAAGAAATAAGCTAGAAGTCCCTTGTGCAAGGTAGCCACAAGCCATACGTAATCCCTTATGCAAAAAGTCCATATTCTGGAGGGAGGCATTGATCTTCATCTTGCCCTTTATGGTTTTATTCATAGGCTTATCATTGAGTGACAATTGGAGAAATTTTGTGAGCAACCTGAGGTGGCTGTTTTACCTATTGTTTGGGAATTTTATGCCAATGTTGCAAAACATGAGAATGGACAGGTTTTTGTCCGAGGAAGTTAGGTATGCTTCAACAGTAAGACGATTAATCAATTCTACAACTTGCTTGATATTGAAAGTGATGAGTATGGGCAATTTATTACTAGCAATATTCATTTGGATGGAGTTATTGGAGTGTTTTGTAATGAAGGTGCATAGTGGAAAATGAATAAAGGCATACCAATGTCTTTTAAAGCCAGTGTCATGATGAATGATCACAAGTTATGGTATCATTTTTTGGTGGCAAGGTTACTTCCTATGAAGCATCTAAGTGATGTGACAAGGGATAGAGCCATTTTATTGTATGCAATTGTTTGGAAGGTCAACCAATGTGGGTCAAGTGGTGTTCAATAGCATTGTTCAAGCTACTTGCTAGCCATAGGATGGACTTTGGTATCCCTCATTGATCACAGCTTTGTGCAAGAAAGTGGAACTGAGTTGGGACAAAAATGAAGAAATTTTGCATCCTAAAGTTCCTTTGGATGTAGGCATTATGAACAGGTTTTATGCTTGGAAGTATTTGGCTACTGAAGGAAGTTCTTCATTAACTCCACATTATCCACCACCACTAAGGCAACCTTAACATTTTTCCATGTCTTAAAGAATGGAAAAGCTTGAACTTCGAATGGATCATCATGCAGCATGTATGCAGTCTATTAAGAAAATGATGCGAGTATGTTGACATGGACATGGCCATTTTTCCTACTCTGCCAAATATTCGCATAGTGGAAGACCTAAATGAAAATGATGAGGAGGATGATCAATAGCAATTGATCACAAGTCAGGGGAGCATTTCTTTTTTTTTTCTTTTCATAACATTAGGGACAACGCTATTTTCAAGTTTAAGGGGGTGGGGATTGTTCGTTTATAATATTTGTTTCATTATGTTTTTAGTTTTTAAGTTACTTAAGTTATTTAACATCTAATTTGTTGCATGTTTTAAGAACTTGAGCTAGATTTAATTGTGTAAATTTCTTTTAATTTACCTATCCAATGATGAGAACCTAGTTATATTTTTATTATGATTCTTTGAAACATTTGAATATTGTTTAGTATTATGTAAATTCTTATACTAAGCTTCATTGTTAGGATGAGATTTCTATAATGTGAGCACCATGTCTTTTGCTTAGATTCATCGTACATATCTAGAGTAGGTTTATGTGAGTGTAACTTTTTGAATTATGTATTAAGTTCTAGAATTTGTTTTATTCTCTCTTTAGGCAAAATCATAGGCTATACTTGGTTAAGAAAATTATTTAGGCTATCTTTGGACCGTTTGAGCCTTTTTAGCATACCTTTACATAATTTATCCTTAGTTTACCCCTTTGAGCCTAATGTAGCTTTTTTTTTTGTTTAAGCACTTAATTAGTAACCTAGACCTTTTACATTAAAATTTCCAATCTGTTACGTCCCTTACTCCTAAGTGCATAAATCAATTTAGGAAATATAATGAGCAATATAGTGAAAAAGTTAATAAAGATTAAAAGTGATTTAAAAGATAAAAAGTATTATTGTATTCATTTTACTACCCAACAAAAGAAATAAGTTTAAAGATGTGATATTGAGAAAAAAAGAAAAAGAAAAAAAGGAAGAAAAAGAATGAAGTGTTGAACACAAGAGAAATTTGATAAAAAATTGGTGTATTTGGTGAAGGAAAATAAAGCTCCAAATAGGCTTTTAAATGACTATATGCTTAAGGAGACTTGAGCTACATAATATTTCATATCCTACCTTGACCCTAGCCATATATTACAGGCTTAATAAAGATCTAATGGTCCTTAATTTAGTATTAGTCTACATTAGTGGAGAGAAAGATGAAAAGCAAACTTATGGAATTCAAATACTAATTTGAACTTTGCATGCATATAAACTTATCTAGATTGTATAATATTTTTAGTGAAAAGATTGCATACACACATGGAAATCCACTTGACAATGAGCTTGTGTTTGAATTGAAACATGAACTTGAATAATATTTATGTGTTGCTTAAAGTTGAGATTATGAAATAACTTATGAGGATATTAAAGGTGATTATTGAGTTAGTGCAATATATTTCTAGTTAAGTTGTTTTCTTCATTTATGTTATTGCATTTTAATTTATGTTTTGATCAAGGACTAGCAAAATTTTAAGTTTGGGAGTGTGATAATTCTATTATATAGAATTATTTTGTCACATTTGGGGAGCTTAAGTAGCTAGGTCTTTGAGATTTTTGCTTCGAAATTAAGTATTTTATTTTATTTCTTAATTAATGCATGTTGAGTAGTTTAATTTAAGTTATTTTAGTATAATTTTATGTTAATTTGCTTTAAATTACTTTAAGTTTAGTTATTGCTTATCTTTTTTATTGCTTTTGTAGGAAATTTTATGAAAAAGGCCTTATCCGATGATAATCTGTGCAAGTATGGTGATAGCTTTATTTGTATATGTTTTAGTGTTTGGAGCATAACTCATGCTATAGAAAGTTCAATTGATCCAATTTTTGAACCATTAGAAAGATAAGAAATAGGGCTACAACTTTTTTGTTTACCACTTTACCCAATTCAATCTAGAAAAAGGAAAATTTGCATCTTAAAATGAAGTAGTGCAGTAGAGATAGCATAAAAAAGACATCCCATACATTGACCCCAGAATAGGGTGTCGTAGTGCCAAGAAGACCAAGGCCGTAGCACCAGAAGAACTTACAAAATTGTATTTTTATGAGAATTTTGAACCTAGGGCTTTTGGAGACTATTTAAGAGACCCTTTTTAGAGGTTTTCAAAAGGGAGCTAATAAGCAATTATTCTGGAGAAAAAGACCCAAAAATAAAGCAAGAAAACAAGAGAATTCAAGAGATAATTGAGATGAAAAAAGCTTTAAACTATTAGTTTCTTTCTTTACTTCTATGTTTATCTGATTTTTCTAGCATAAAAATACTTATACATCCCTAAGTTTTGATCAAAATTACATAGAGGTCCATTAGTTTGAGAAATAGACACCCTACCTTGAAAGCCTTAACACTGTTAATAGAAAAATAAAAAAAATAAAATACCCTTTCCTTTTTCTCTCAATTTTTTCAGACAATTTGATCAATCGATGGTGCTCCTTAACACCGGCCAAGACCGTCAGTCGGTCATCTCGTGGCCAGATCTGGCACTCTTCGATGTTGAGGAGTGACAAATCTAGCTAGCTTTCAAGCTCCCTAAAAGGGGAGGTTGGTGCTTCCTTAGTGGGGAGCTTTGGTGCTCCCTAAGGGAGTAAGAGAGTTCCTTTAGCAAGGAGCTCGACGCTCCTTCAGTGGGGAGCTTGGTACTCCCTCGATAGGGAGCTTTGGCACTCTCTCGAGAGGGGAGTTCGATGCTCTTCTGAGGAAGCGAGCCAAATCTGACTAGATTTGGTGTCTTCAACTAGATCCAGTCAGATCTTGTTGTTGAAGAAGGTAAGCAAAATTTTTTTTAAAAAAAAAAGAAAAAAAGAAAAATAATAAATAAAGGTTTATATAAGGTTGTCATTTTTGACATGTTCGAGGGTAAAATTGTAAAAAATATTATCACATCAGCAAACTAACGAAAACTTTAACGGTTGATTAACGTTGGACTTTTGTGTCTAGCAACAAATTTTTTTTTGGGTGGAGTGTTTATTTTTCAAACTAATAGACTTCCGTATAATTTGGATCAAAACTAAAGGGTGTACGGGTATTTTATCTTATTTTTTATGACTTGGATTAATGGCTAATTTTCTTTGGATGATATTTTTATTAGATATTATAAGCTAAACTATTTTTCTAGGATTGTGAAGGATTTTAATAAGTTAATTAAATATTTGTTACTCTTTTATTTATTATAAATAGATATATTTTGCTTAATCAAATATGTTCTTAATGCTTTTAATTGTTGGGCCAATAATTGAATGATTTGTTAATCTGAATGAGACTTAACAAAGTAATTTTAGATTAGATTAAGATTTGAATAGTGTAAGTTCATGTCACTTAAGTGGTCTAATTCACAATTAGGGTAGACATACGCCTAAATGTCATACATAACCAAGATAAAACACTAGCTTAATGAATCTAATTTAATTGATTACTTTAGACATATAGTAACCTAATTAAGTTAGGTAATTATGCAAGCATCTCGATGGAGACTTGTTGTCATAGCCCAAATCTTGGGCTATGACCAACGCATGGACCCAATAGGCATAGCCCATCGGACCCAAGCAAGCCTTTTCGTGAAAACTTATTCATTAAACCACTTGTCTCTCATTTACCTCTAAGGTTCTCAATTCATAATTTTCAAAAATAATTCCTTCTCACGAGTTAAATCATGGCAACCGAGCATATAATATTCACAAAATAATATTATCACTTGCCGACGTGTGGCGGCACTATTATTCAAACCAAACACACAATGTTTACAATAACTTTCACGAATTACACTTAAACAATCATACACACATACAAAAAACGTTGACTATCAGCGGAGTGACTTTAGTGGGGTTACTATCATTGAGAGTTGTAGTGAACCTATCGAAAGATGAATAGGAGGGAGTGCCTCGACCTAGGATCCAACTACCTTCGATCTTAAAAACTAAAATATGAAGTTGAAAAAAAAAGGATGAGTATAAACCTCGTGAGTGAACATAGGAAGGGAACAAGCATCAATACGGGAAGTTTTAGAAAACATGATGCACTTATGTTGAAAACAATGCAATTTAGTTTAATTTCTTGTAAAGCTGTTAACTCAACCCTTGATTATTTAATCCCTTAAGGCAAAGGGTTTATAATCCACAATGGAGTTGAAAAGAGTGAAAACTACAGCAAATATCCAATCAAAACAAGCAAAACAGAGGGTTTCTCGCTGCAGTGGAAAGTCATTCTATAGCATATAGTACAATCACATTTTTTTATTTTCATAACTTGTATATAGCATATATATACACATGTACACCACCGCTGCCTTGCTCAACTCATGTGCACTCCTTACACGCCTAAGACAATATCATCATGTGCACTCCTTACACGCATATTTCAATATCATCACACGCACTCCCGCCCACATCATTACCAGCATGTGCACTCCCACACCGCACACCACCAGCACCATCATGTGCACTCCTACATAGAACATGCACAGTTATGGCTATTATACAACACTATCACTCAAAACATAACATACATATCCACATAATATAGGAACACATGGATTCATTATATCACATATTTTACCACATAAAAACATTTCATCAAGGGCTTGTTCCCATGCACGTTTTAAAGAAAAGTTCGATAAAACATTTCAGGTAATTCAATTGAACACGTATGCATTTATCCCAAAATATTTTAATGCAAGTTCACACTCACCTTATGATTGCAAGATACTACGTCGTTATTAGTTCTTATGCGTATCTATCTATTTCTATTTGCCGATCGTTCGTTATTTCCTTCGGCATGCCACCACAGTACATTGTTTTTTACGTTTTCACTTCCACTTGGTTTTAGCTTGGATTTCACCCAACAAAATTCATAATTTTCTCACACCTATGAACACCATAGTTGCCACAAAATGATTCACAGATTATTCCTCCAAAGATTTAACCAACCGAGAGCTTAAAACACAAAAATCCTTACCTTATGTTTCTTGAATCTTGAGACCCACTTGATATTTCTTCAATTACTTTTGAATCACTTACTACCCAAGCCTCCTACTTCTCTCTCCTTTCTTTTTTTAGCCGATTTTCTCTATTTTTCTTTTCAAATGCAAGGTGGTAAAGTGAAAATAGCATGGGAGCATGAAAATGGCATGGGAGCATGAAGGAGAAGAAGAAAATATTTGCTGGAGAAGATAAGAATCGGTCATGGATAAGGAAGAAAAAAGTAAGGAAGCTTTGATCAAACTAATGGCAAAATTACTGTTTTACCCTCCAAGGTTTTCACCCATTTTAATTGTATCCTCCCACAATCTTTTAAATTCCAATTTCCTTCTATTATCTTCTTTTACACATGTGCAATCGAAATATAAAGTTTGTACTCCAACGCAGTGTCCTCATAATATTTAAAATATTTACTTACCCGTGCTAGTTTTATTTAATAAGGACACGTGGGCCCCATTAACATCATTTTCCTCTGAAATTTCTTCATTCTTCTTCTCCCCCATTTAGATTGACCATATACTCCTTCTTCATGGAAAATTTCGATATTGAATAAAAAATTAATATTTTATTAATATTTTATTAATAAAATATTGTTTTATTTCAAAATTTTTCACTTGTCTCCTTAGCACCCCAAAATGTCTTATTATGCCCCGATTCACTTCCGAATCACTTTTTATCTCGCTAATTCTTTCTCGATAAAAATATTATTATTTTATTATTATTTCTTCACGTGTAGAATATTTTCTCCAAACTATTCCTTTTGCCTTTCATCACTTTTAAACACTCTAATTAACCTCAATTGGCATATGATAAGCTGTATTAGCCACCTTATCAAAGTACGGGGTATTACACTTATACATAAGTTTGGATTTTATGTTAGCAAACTACTTATGAATATAAATATTAAGATAAATTGGTATTAGATGAAGTGTTAAATGAACCTATAATCCTATATTTTAATCTATTACCTTTCTCTAGTGAATTTTTACTCTTCATTAATTAGTTTAGTTTTCTAATTAAATTTAGTCTTAATTAATTATTTATGAAATCGAGTTACTTGAATAAGATTGATTTGTTATAATTTTAGTACTTAGTGAACAATTGTGAGTAAATCTTTGTAGGATATGATTCTAGACTTACTATCTATATTAGTTGTTCAATACGTATACTTGCATGTACTAAACCCATAACATTCAGATCAAGTTAAAAAACGCAACAAACTAGATACAAGAAGTATAATTTGATTTAAATTCTTAGATTTGATTATGTATATCTAGATTTAGATATAAATTGAATTGAATTAAGATTAAGATTTAAGGGGTTATTAGCTTATAAATAGATTCCTTACTTTATCTATAAATACACATTCTCGAATAAAATCTTTCTTACTTTATTAATACTTTTCTCTCATAATTATTCTTTCGGTCTATATTTTATAACAATTTTAAATTTTTATTAAGTAAGATTTTAAGAAATATATTCTTCAAATATATTTCTTAAAATTTAATTGAATATTAATTAGAAAATAAAAAGATGTTGAAATTGAAAACTTTGATATAAATATAATTAAAGATAAGTAAAAAGTAAGATGAATCTGTTTTGATATAGCTAACCAAAAGAGAGAAGGAACTAAACTATGGCCCATGGGGTGTTGGATTTTATCAACCCGACCCATATTGGAGTATTTTTGCATTACATTATTAATCGCTCTACTCTACCATCCCCCCCCCCACACCCCCCCCCCCCCGGGCAATCCTCTTGTCGCTGGTTTTCTTCCGATTTGGCTACAATCTTTGCTCTCTCTCTCCCGACGGCGAATCTCCGGCAACTCTCTACGTCAACTGGTAAATTCAGTTTGATTTCCTTCGTATATTGTTCTATTTGATTGAATCTTTTGCTTGCTTCCTCGGTTGTACTGTTCTTTGACTTAGTGTTAGATCAGAATGAGTGAATTTGTGGAGGGAGAAAGTCAAATCAATAATGGTTTGCTCTATTCGCTAAAGGTTAAAGTAATGAATGTAATTTGTAATCTGTTCTAATTTCAAGCTTCACTTTGGTATATGATTAACTTAATTTATTAAAAAAATTTAAATTTTACAAATATAGTTTTCCAAATTTATATTCATAAGTTTTTAAAGCATTCGAAGGGTGAATTTATGAATAAATGCATTATAATTCCTCTATACTTATATTGTATTAAAAGAAACGAAATTCTAAATATATGTATGAATTTGAAATACACACCCCAAATCCAAACTCGCATTCCCAAAGGCTACCTAGTATGAATCTTCCCTTCTGAATTTTCTAATGCATAGTTGATCTGTTAATTTGTCCAAGATTTTCTCTATTTAAAAGAAAATGCAAAAGAAAAACCCCAATGAATGGCCGAGAAAGTGAGTTAGTTACTCTCCACTTTTAGTACCTTTCTTCATGGTGATTTTAGATAGAATTGGCCTGATTTTTATGATCAATCTCCCAGATATTCAGAGTTACTCTCTTTTATGACTGCTTCTGCGTGGTTGAATATTTAGTTCATCTAGTTGAATGAATCTGTATAAACACAGACCAGATCACACTGGGAGAAGTTGTTTATTGGAATAGTTTAGTCTCTATCACGGTGGACTTAAGTAGCCCATCAGCATCAAGGCTGGACAAAACACCAAAAACCTGATTAAATTGCAAAGTAACAAAAAATGGTAGCTCATGTTGAGCTTAATAGTTCTTATAGACTCTCAGCCTTGGCTCTAGAAGGATTGAAATTTGTTATTACCTATGAGTCAAATATTTTTCTGGCTATTGAAATTTCAACATTTTGGTCAATGCATTTTTGCTAATGGGCTAACTAAACTTACCTTATATAATGGTCTTGATAGATCAGGGTTTTAGGACCAAGTGCCGTAGTGGAAAGGATTTAAGGATGAAACCAAGTAACAAATATATATGACAGACTGCTTTTTTATAATGTTTTTGGTTGTTCGTTTGTGTACTTTTCTTCTTTTCAGTCAGGTGTTGATTTTTAAACCCCAAGTGCTCAAAATTTCAGAATTCGATATATAAAATCATATTTAATTCTTCTAGCTCTAGAATCTACATCAATCAAATTGCACTACAGTTTGGATGTAAACTATAGTTACAAATTGCCTATTAGAAAACATAAATCAGTAAACTGGATGCAAGAGAAACAAATGAGTGAGGCTGTTTAACATGGGATTGAATTGCTGCTTTGGCATGTGAAGGTGCAAGCCTGAGATTACAGAAGCATTGATTCCTGTTTTGTGCATCCTCACTAACTGCTGACCCTTTGGGTGCCTTACAGACTCGACTATAATTAGGTTGAAGCTGAAGATACTAGAGTAGGTCCTATGAACTGCCTCAACAGATTGACCAAATCAGGTTAATGGCTTGGGCATAAAAGTGTTAAGCCTTGATTGTCAGATCTTTAGGTGGAATCTTTTAAGGATCTTAAACAGAGGAGGGTTTCGTGTGGTCCACGGGGCTCGTGTCAATGGTAGTGAATTTCAAGCATGTAGGATTTGGATTCCTATTGGCTAGAAGCATTACTGATGCTCAAGTATGCCCTGTCGTTTCATATGAGATCAATATTTTGTCCCCATCATCCTGATATACCTTTCCACCTTCCATATTTCCTGTAGACTGATTAGTTTACTCCAAACTTTCCTTCTTGTTTCTTGTCGTATGTCTACTACTTTCCACTGGAGAAGAGCCTAAAACACGAAGTAAATGTGAGTTCGTGATGCATGATATTTATGCTGCAAAAGGAACTTTTATTGGATGTTTTGAATGAGGAGAAATATGGCAATGACTCTATGAAGCACCATATAAGAAAATAAGTTGAGACGTTTAGATACTTTCAGATGGCATTGATGTAAATAGATAATTTCCTTCAGTTTAGCAATATGCAAACATGAATAAATACTGAATAGAAACATAAAATATACCTGCCCTTACACACCTCCCTGCAAAAATAAAAAAGCATTAATGGTAAGG
Source organism: Theobroma cacao (assembly GCF_053813885.1). Taxonomy (NCBI): domain Eukaryota; kingdom Viridiplantae; phylum Streptophyta; class Magnoliopsida; order Malvales; family Malvaceae; genus Theobroma; species Theobroma cacao. Next base: position 27,080,385 of record NC_142643.1, read on the forward strand.
GGAGCACTTGCCCTTGTGCATAAAGATATTTAATAATTCCTGGGAATGTTATAAATAAAGGGGATTGGGACTTTGCACCAAGTTTGGATGAAAATCTGTCTCCAAAGATAAAATCTCCAACAATTTTGATCTCATCAGCCTCGAAAATGTGGGTCTCATTTGTGCTTACTTTGCTTTACTCATTTTTTGTTATTGATGATCCTTGGATGTTATTTAACTGGTAATGGTGGTTGGTGCAGGGGAATGGAGAGAAAAGAGAAACTGAATAACTTCATAGTTGGGGATCTGCCAACTTTGATATACATCCCTGACTTTATCACAGATTCTGAGCAAGCCCAGCTACTAAATAATGTATTTATATCCTATATATATATATATATATTCTTTTCTTTTTAATGTTTGCAACACTAATTTGTATACCCTCATTTCTTGTCCACATATAGATTTACCAAGCACCTGTATCAAAATGGAAATCTTTGAAGAATAGGAGACTACAGAATTGGGGTTTGTTGAAATAGTTCTATTTGTCATAGTATTTCATTTTTAAATTTCATGTAAGCTAGATGTATATTTTGGGTGAAATGTAGGAAATCCTTCAATTTGAGCTGCTGATGGATTGTATGCCTATTGACAGGTGGTGTTGTCCACGAAAAGGGTCTTCTGCCACAAGATCGTGAGTGGGATTATTTGCATCTTTTACTCAATTTCTGAACTGTAGATGATGATATTGTTTAGCTGATGTTTCAACTTTCTCTGTTTTGTGGAAATTGTTAGCAGTTTTCACCCATTTTGTATGAGCTTGGAGACTTTAAGTTGATGATTTTTTTACTGTTTTGACTGGCTTCACTTCTTGTGTCTAGTGAAAGAACACCTTACTAACTGCTTGCTTTTCTTCTTTTTTTTTTATTGTGTCTAGTGCCACCTTGGCTAGCAAAGATTACAAAAAGAATATATGAAGGATCAGGACTTTTTCCGTCTGCAATCAATCATGTTCTTATCAATGAATACCTTTCAAATCAAGGAATTATGGTTTGTACTGTTCATTTTGCTTCTTGTGTTTGTTCTCTAATAATATTACTTGTTCTAGCATAACACATTTCGCTGAGGTTTTCAAAAGCATTTCCTGTCCAGAAAACTGATGATTACTCTGGAATATCTCATTTTTCAAGATTTTAATTGGTAGTAAAGGAATATCATTGTACCGTACTGTATCTGTTTTTTGCTATTATATATTACAAAAGAATTAGAAAACAATATTCTTATATTTGATTTGTAAAAAAGAAGACAAGAAAAAGATTTTCTTTCACTTTGGAGCATTATGGTCTGTTTTCAGTTTTATCATTTAGTACTATAATTATCTGTCTTACAGCCACATCAGGATGGGCCCGCTTATTATCCCGTTGTAGCAATTTTATCTCTAGGATCACCTGTTGTTATGGACTTCACTCCTCATTCAAGATTACAGTCATGCAAAAGAACATTGAAGGAAAATGTTGGAGATAAAATTTCTAACGGAGGGGCTGTGGCAATTGAAGCAAATGATGGGAGCGATAATAACCGCCCCTTTTCTGTGCTGTTGATGCCTTGCAGTTTACTGATCTTCAAGGATGATGCATATTCAGGAAAGTTCATGTCTAAGGGGTTGTGTCTTTTTTTTTTTCATAAAGAACAAAGAGGAAAAAGAAAAAACAAATTTGACAACACTATGCTTATGATTTCCAGATTACTTGCATGGCATTGAAGATAGCGAGGTACATCGGTTTGATCTGGTAAGAATTATATTTGACAGGTGACAATGAATTTGACCTCTAATATTTAGTCTCAGATGTTTCAATAAACAAATTTATGATACCCTAGTGTCTTGTTCTCACAGTCATCTTTGCAGGCTGTAAACGAAATTGACTCTTTGTCCTTGTCAAGCTCAGGCCAAGCAGAAGTGATGAGAAGTGACAATGCCAAGATTGTGAGTAGAACTGCGAACAGAATTTCTCTTACATGTCGACTAGTATTGAAGGTTCATAAAAACTTGTTCAAGTTTTAAAATTTCGTCTTAACCGTTTCTAACTTCTAGCTAAGATTGAAAGTTGGTGTATTTAGATGAGCATCTGATTACACAAACTGCTTTCATGAGGTGGCATAAATGTTTGTACACTTGATTGGTTTTTCTTTGTTGGGCTGGAGAGGTGTGCAAGGTTCGCCTTACCTATCTAGGCCCAATTGTGTTATTATGTTAAAAAATATATATTTTATTTAATTTTGATTTTCAATATATTTAACATATTAGTATAAAAATAATATATTGTTATTTTAATAATATCTTGGTTGAGCAATGCCACCATTAGATTGTTTCGTTCTTTTTTTTCATTGATGAATGATGACCATCGTTACATGCATAAATACAGCTTATATAAAGTTGAAGAGGGAAAGACCCCACTGTAACGTATGGGTGTCATCGTTATATGCATGTGGTGATTACTGTAATTTGTTGACTCGAAAAGAATTTTATGTTGGGATGATAATTTTTATTCAATTGGATAACTTTTATTAATATTTAGAATAACAAATTATTTAAAATGATAATTTGAAAATATAATGTAGAAATATGTCCGTTTGCATATCATTTAAAAATATAGATTATAGACGGGTACTTGTCATGTGTTGCATGCAAAAATTTGAATTTTTATTTATCTTTAAGAATAATAATTATATTAAATATATATATATATATAGTTCTAAATCATAAAATTTGAAATATAAATAATTGAAATTTTGTAACGCTGCACATAAATACTTTTTTATTTATTTTTAAATATTATATATAAGTAAAAATATTTTTAAAATATAAATTTTGAATATATTGTAATATTAATTTATAAATTATTCAATACTTTTTATGAAATTTGAAACATATATAATTGAAATTTTTTAACGCTGCACATAAATACTTTTTTTATTTTTTTTAAATATTATATATAAGTAAAAATATTTTTAAAATATAAATTTTGCATATATTGTGATATTAATTTATAAATTAATCAATACTATTATAATTACAGTACATTTTTTTGTGGAAGGCATTTTAAGCATTTAGAATTATTTACAAGATAAATGAATTTTATTATTAATTATAGTAAAAATTATTTAAAAATGACAAATGTTAGAATGTACACTCAAAGGGAAAAAGCACAAGTGGGGGTGAATTGAGTATGTTGAAAATTTTTTTGAAACCCCCTTTAAAGGTTAAGACTCTTTTGCAATAAAAAGATGAAAAACTTGTAAAATCAAAGTATGAAGAGTTGCAAAAGAAAATTTGATTTTGACATATGAAAATTTATTTTTAAAAGGGGGTTAATTTTCATTATCCCTAATGTATCCATTTGATCATGCTGACGATACTTCCAATACCCATTTCTTTTTATTATGTAATTTCAATTGAGTTATCATTTGGATGACAGAAAAAAAAAAAAACCATAGTTAAGGGAAAATCATGAAGTACAAATTTGTTGACTATGAATAAGAGTAAGAATACTTACTCTTAAGAGGTCGTACATTCAAAATATTCATTTATCATGACAATTGAATTGGATTGATAAAAATGGCTCCGTTGGGTAGTAAACGTAAGCATTTCACCAAAATCCCTGCCACACACAAACCTTAAGATTATTTACAAATTAATTTTTTATTTTTCCCCATTCAATAGAAGATTTAGCATTGGAGTGTTCATTGATATGGAGATCATTTTTAAAATAATTTTTTCACCTAATAAGTTGGGGAACACCCAATTTCAAACATTATAACCAATTTTTATGATTTCACCAACTAATTTATAAATATAGAGATCATTTTTGTTTGGCCTTAATTGTTAGTGTAAGTCTTGCAATTGATTTTGTGCTTGTAAAACACTGCATTAATTAGTCATATTTCATGTTAAATACATTATGGATATTTTATATAATGTGTGTGATATTTCTTTATCCATGAGTTTGTTTATGAAGAGTTATGAGAGACTTATATAGATAAAGTCCTTGGCATATAATGACATTGCAAAGAAATTATAAAAGTTATAAGTATGAGATTCTTATGTATTAAAACCTTATTTCCAAATATGTTCTTAGTCATTGTATTATCAAGAATAATGGCATTGATAATGCTTAAGAAATAGTACATGCTAAGTCTTTTTACTTTAGAAATAAGCAACTGATCTCATAAGTTGAAGTGTGGGTGCTTGTTAAGGAACAAGTTCACTGAACTTGATTCGTTATGAGAGTTCCATTTAGTATTTCACTTGTCACGACCCGGTACTCTCTTCGAGCCCGTGACAATTGTCGCGATGTCTCAATAGACATTCATTACCCGGAATGTCAACCGAAACCTCGCAAGGCTCTTGCATCAATTTTACGTCTCCCCTGTGAGCAACAGTTACTAAATATCATGTTTTAAGGAAATATAAACTATTTTTAAATAAAAAACAAACAAAAAGTAATTTCTGCTACATAGGGGTATTTTGATCATTTTTACCTGAAAATTTTGAAACTTGGTGAAAATACAATATACGATAAAAAAATATACATTTATTATCTAAAAATAATTTTAGTAATCTAGATCATCCATTTAAAATGAAATTATGGCTAATCAAACTAAATAAAATATTAAATAAAATATTTCATTTACTTATAAAACAATATTTATAGAATCCTGCATAAATAATTTTTGTAGCGTAAGAGAAAAATAAATTCATATATAATACAGCACACTAAACCAGGTATACAAAAATATTCTACAATGACATGTGGGCTCCAAAATAACCGAAAATATACAAGACTGTAGACCTTCGATTTCTAAGGATGCAAATCCAAAAGCAATCGTCGACAAAATCGGCTGTCTATAGACTGTCTTGAGCTTGAAATTGGTAAAAAAAAGGGGTGAGTTTTTATAAACCCAGTGAGTAAGCAAAGTTCATCTACAACATCTAAAACCGAGTAAATTGAGACAGTTAAATCATCCCATCATAATATGAGTCATAACATTTAAAACTCATTTCAATTCATATAAAACAATTACATTTCTTCGAAATAATCAACAAGGCTTATGATTCTCTTAAAAACTTGGCTTGTGCTAAAACTCATACTTGGTGACACCTTGGCCCAAGCATCCAACCGAGTTCGCCAAGGATGTATACCCATAAAACATGTTTTTACTTTTAAAATATAGCCATTCCTTGGCGTTGGCTGAGTTTCATCATCACGTAGTGGTTCGGCGTGAAGTGAACTCTAAACTTACCTTAGGAGATACCTTCCGCACCTCTCGTACTAAGGTAAAATATAACGGGGTTTGTCGTGCCCCTCTAATAGGCTGGTCCACGAAAACCCGCCTACTATAGTAAGTTAATCAAATAACCCACCAAATCAATAAAAATTTCGACAACATGACATGGCTAATATAATATCACCCAGCCTGTCAAGGTAAAACAAAACAGTTTATATAATCCACAAACCGCAAATCCAGCCATTCATGCCATCACATTGTCATAAGCCATCAATTCAAACCATATATATATATAGGTAACACAAGTATATAGTCTCCACCTACTCAATTTCCAAAATCGTCATTGAATTGCAAAACAATTTATAAATCTCATTCATTTAACCGACACTTAACTTATTAAACATAAAAATCTACGGTTTAAGTTCATTATTCTTTAAAATCATAAAAAAGAGTATAAACTACTTTAGATAGTTAAGGTGAACATTTGATTACTTACAATAACGGGAGTTTAGAGTACTTCTATTCTTGGTCCTCAGGTACGATATCTTTACCCTTATTAGAGGGCTCACCACCTATACATAATACACGACACGTAATTCAATATATTTGTGCCAAACTGGTATAAAACTATTTTAGGCTCTATATGAATGCATGAAATTGAATGAGAATTGTTCAAATAATCACTTAAAGACGGTGTTCTACGTGGGTTCAATTATGATCGGACTGAATTTGTATTCGACCTAACTCGAACTATACACTGTTGAATTAACCGAAACATCCGATTTAACTTCAAATACATTCATTACACTTCCAATATTCCAAATACACCAAAGTACCTCAATGAGCTTGATTGTGACTTAATTCATCACAACCGAAATTCATTCCGATTCCGAACTAACGTGCTAATCAGTGTTAACACAGTCCAATAAATCCATCTATATCATTAAGAATCAAATCCAAGTCCATTCACTATGATTTTCTCATTATTGTTCAAGTCGTTTACTAAAGGAATTATACTTTTCGATAACCGTTTTCGATATCCGATACCATAAATCATCAATTACGAGTTAAATAACATGAAATACAACAAAATCCATCATCAACATGTCACCTATAACATTCGGCCAAAGAGGGTTGTTGAAGGGCATGTGATTTTCTTGCTTGTTTTTCATGCCAAACATTATCAAACAACTAAAAACATTAAGATATCATGAAATCTAGCAAAATCCATCATCAAAACCTCTCTCCCTATGTTCGGCCAGCAAGTATTCCCTCATGGAAACTTGTGTTTCAACCATAGAAAATGAAAAAGAAAGCATGGGAAAGGTAGATTTTAAGCTAAAATTTAAAAATCTTACCTTTGATTGCTTTGTTATTTGAAATTCAACAAATTTCTCTTGAATTTTCCTCTCTAGGGTTTGTTTCTATTCTTTTCTCTTTGTTCTTTGCTTTGGCCGGCCATGAAGAGTGAAATGGGAGAGTTCATGTTGAGTTTATAAAGGAAATTATAAAAATATTAAAGCTTGACATGTGTCACCATGTGATTGGTCCATGGTTAAAACTTAATAATTAAGCATTTTCTCACCACCACATGTAATCTCTTAATTATCCAAAGTATAAAATAATAATAGGTGAAATTCATGGGCTTGACAAGTGTTATGGTGGTGTAAAATTCTAAAAATTCCAATTACGTCCTCGTGGACACATAAAATGACTGTTTTGCCCTTATGTTCGGAAAAATGTCAAAATTAAAAAATTTCATTTCTCAAATTCAAATCATGCTCCAATTAGTCAAACTTGGTAAAAAAAGAAAATTTCGTCCAACATTCCAATTTTACCCTCGGGTGGCAAAATGACCATTTTGCCCATACGTTCTGAAAATTCCTAATTTGACTCCAAATTAATCCTCGAACTCCAAATCACCATATTAAGACATTCTAAGGTTCAATAACTCTCAAATATATCCTAAAATCTGTACTCAAACTAGTTTGAGGTTTTAATCGACTTAATTGTACCATTAGGTACGATACCGACTTTTAACGATTCTCCGAGGCATCCCAGTATGTAGATATGCTATCAAGTACATGAATGACATTACAAGTATATAATAGAGCAGGTGTCACGACCCGGTACTCCCTTCAAGCCCGTGACAACCGCCGCGATGTCTCGATAGATATTCATTACCCGAAATGTCAACTGAGACCTCGCAAGGCTTTTACATCAATTTTACGTCTCTTTTGTGAGCAACAGTTACTAAATATCATATTTTAAAAGAATATAAACTACTTTTAAATAAAAAACAATCAAAAGTAATTTTTGCCACACAAGGGTATTTTGGTCATTTTTACTCAAAAATTTTGAAACTTGGTGAAAATACAACATACGATTGAAAAATATACATTTCTTTTCTAAAAATAATTTTAGTAATCTAAATCATCCATTTAAAATACAATTTTGACTAATTAAATTAAATAAAAATATTAAATAAAATATTCTATTTTCTTATAAAACAATATTTATAGAACTCTGCGTAAATAATTTTTGTAGCGTAAAAGCAAAATAAATTCATACATACAGTGGCACACGCAGCCAGGTATACAAAATATTCTACAATGACATGTGGGCCCCCAAAATAAACATATATGTACATGACTATAGACCTGCGATTTCTAAGGGTGCAAACCCAAAAGCAAACCCTCGACATAATCAGTGGTCTACAGACAACCCTAAGCTTGAATGGGTGAAAAGAAGGGGTGAGTTTTTATAAACCCAGTGAGTAAGCAAATTTGATCTATAACATCTAAAGCCGATTAAATGGAGACAATTTAAAACATCTCATCATAATATGATTCATAACATCAAATCTCATTTCAACCCATGTAAATCAATTTCATTTCATCAAAATCAACAAGGCTTATGATTCTCGTAAAAACTTGGCTTGTGCCAAAAACTTGCACTCGGTGACACCTTGAGCCGAGGCATCCAACCGAGTCCACCAAGGCTGTTAAAATAACATATGAGTATAAGACTCATTTTTTTTTACATTTAAAAGCATAGTCATTCCTTGGCGTTGGCTGAGTTTCACCTTCACGTGGTGGTTCAGCGTGAAGTGAACTCTAACGTTACCTTAGGAGATACCCTCTCCCCTCTCGTACCAAGGTAAAATATAACCAGGTTTACCTTACCCCTCTAATAGGCTGGTCCACTGAAACCCGCCTACTGTAGTAAGCTAATCAAATAACCCACCAATTCAATAAAATTTTCGATAGCATGACATGGCTAATATAATATTACCAGCCTGTCAAGGCAAATTAAAATAGTTCATATATTCCACATAAACACAAATCCAGCCGTGCTTGCCATCACATTGTCATAAGCCATCAATTCAAACCATATGTCAAAACATATATATATAACACAAGTATACAGTCTCCACTTACTCAATTTCCAAAATCAGTATTCAATTTCAAAACAAGCTATAAATCTCATTTCGTTTAATCAACACTTCAATTATAAAACATAATAGTTTGCAATTTAAATTCATTTTTCTTTAAAACATAAAAACTAGTATAAACTACTTTAGATAGTTAAGATGAAAGTTTGATTACTCACAATAGATAGAGTTTGGAGTACTCCTATTCTTGGTCCTCGGGCACAATATCTTTACCCTTATCAAAGGGCTCACCACCTATACATAATACACGACACGTAATTCAATATATTTGTGCCAAACTGTTATAAAACTATTTCAGGCTCTATATGAATGGATGACATTGAATGAGAATTGTTTGAATAATCACTTAAAGATGGTGTTCTACATGGGTTCAATTATGATCGGAATGAATTTGTATTCGACCTAATTCGAACTATACACCATTGATTTAACCAAAACATCCGATTCAACTCTAAATATATTCATTACACTCCCAATAATCTAATACACCAAAGCATTACAATGAACTTGATTTTTGACTAACTTCACCATTTTTCGAAATTCATTCTGATTCCAAACTAACATACTAATCAATGTCTACACAGTCTCGTAAATCCATATATATCATTACGAATCAAATCCAAGTCCATTTACTATGATTTTCTCAGTTTCCATCAAACCATTTTCTAAAGGAATTATACTTTTCAATAACCGGTTTCGATATCCAACATCATAATTCATCAATTCCTGGCTAAATAACATGAATTACAACCAAATCCATCAACAAAATGCCCTATAAAAAATTCGACCAAATGAGGGTGGTTGAAGAACATGTGATTTTCTTGCTTGTTTTTCCTTCCAAACATCACAAAATGACTTAAAACACTAGGATATTATGAAATCTAGCAAAATTCATCACCAAAACTTCTCTCTCTAGATTTGGCCAGCAAAGGTTCCCTCTTGAAAACTTGAATTTCAGCCATGGAGAGTGAAAAAGAATGCATGGGAAAGGTAGATCACAAGCTAAAATTAAAAAATCTTACCTTTACTTGCTTGATTCCTTGAATCCAACAATTTCTCTTGATTTTTTCCTTCCTAGGGTTTGTTCTTCTCTTTTTCTCTTTGTTCCCTAGCTTGGCTGGCCATAAGAGTGAAATGGGAGAAGCTTAAGTCGGTTTATAAAGGAAAATCATAAAAATATTAAAGCTTGACACATGTCACCATTTAATTGGTCCATGATTAAAAACTTAACCATTAAGCAATTTCTCACCACCACATGTAATCCTATAATTATCCAAAGTATAAAGTGATAATAGGTGAAATTCATGGGCTTGACAAGTGTCATAGTGGTGTAAAATTGCAATTACGTCCTCATGGACACGTGAAATGACCATTTTGCCCTTATACTCGAAAAATATCGAAATTGAAATTTTTCACTCCATAATTTCAAATTATGCTCCAAATAGTCAAACTTTGTCAAAAATCTCGTCCAACATTCCAATTTTTCCCTTGGGTGGCAAAATGATCATTTTGCCCCTACGTTTTGAAAATTCTCGAATTAACTCCAAATCAATCCTCGAATTTCGAATCATCATATTAAGACATTTAAAGGTTCAATAACTATCAAATACATCGTAAAATCTTTATTTGGTCTAGTTCAAGGTTTTAATCAACTTAATTATACCACTAGGTACAATACTGACTTTTAACGATTTTTTGATACATTCACTTATGCATACATTCTATCAAGCACATGAATGACATGACAAGTATATCATAGAGTAGGGCTTGACAACATTACCCCCCTTAAAATAAAATTTTGACCTCAAAATTTCACTTACCGGACTCGAAGAAAAAGATGCGGGTATTGGTTTCTCATCTGGTACTCAACTTCCCACGTCATTTCCTCCATCCGAGCATTTTTCCACAACACCTTAACCATTGGAATGTTCTTATTCCTAAACACTAGATCCTTTCGGTATAAAATACGTACAACTTACACCTCGAACGTTAAATATTTTTGCAACTCAATCGGAGGTGCCTCAAGGATATGGGAGGGATCAGGTACATACTTCTTCAGCATCGAGACGTGGAAGACTGTGAGACGTCAACCTCTATAGGCTTGTAACTAAGCATAGATATAATAACACAAGCTAGGGGTAGTTTCGTCATTTCTACTAATAAGTTCCCAAAAGGTGGTTTTATGATATTTTAATGTCTAAATAGGCATAAGACCACATAAGTGATGCATAATGATGAAAACACGAAGAAAACTAGAAATGACAATAATTTTCATAATAAGGGCAAAATGGTCATTTTTTACCTCGGGTCAAAATTTTTAAGTTTTCATTAACCCGAGCATTTCTAGACTATTATGGACCTTGTCCCAGTGTCAAAGGAGTAAAAAGATTGCATAAAGGGTTGGAGGAGAGTAAGTTAATTTGTGGAGGGGCATTTTGGTAATTTAAATGGAATGGATAAGATTGGCTATGAATATCTTTTTGTTTCAGCAGCTTCTTCTCCCATCTTTTTTAGCAGCTTTTCTTCTTCTTCTTCTCCTCCTAATTCACGTTGCTTCCAACCTCCATGGAAGCTTGATATGGAGCTTGCATAATTTTCTCTCTAGCTTTAATTTTCATACCTTTGTACCGTTTTGACAAGAATCCTTATATTCTTTCACTCTCTCACTTCAAAACCCTTGATAAATCTTAATTCCATACTTTCTTTCACTAATTGGGCATTCTAGAGAGAGAAAGAGAGAATTACCCCATTTGTTTGGAAGCTATTGAAAAAGAATTCAACTACAAAGAAACCCTAGGGTGAGTGATGAACTAAGCTTGATTTTTAGCTGTGAATAATGGATAGTAATTTGGATTATGAGTTATTTTATTGTTGAGTATGTTTATTCCTTTTATAGTGATTAAGATAGTGAACATAGATAGCCATTTAAAGTGGCAATTGAAAGCTTGCTAAGGGATAGCTTTTAAGGTTTATAAGTATGAATTAACACTAAGGTAATGTTAATTTGATGGTAGGTTCTATCGAAGCCCCATCACCCCAATTAGATCATTAGGGGAATTAGAATAAGCTAAAGGCTCAACAATATACCGGTGAGTGAACTACCTTCAAAACTTGTTTTGGGGAATATAATGTATTTGCCACACATTTGAATGAATTATCAAGTTTTTCATAAAAACAAGTGCCTTGGGAACAAGCTTTTGCTAAATGGTTTTATGTTGTGATGTGTGATTGCTATGGATTCATGCACTATTGCATTATGATGATAAATATATATATGTGTGTTGTGCATGATGATCGATATTGTGTATGATGACTGTAACCATGTGTGTGCACAATGTGGGGAATGCATATGTCAGTGATGATGGTGGCGTGAGAGATGGATGATGATAGTGCCCGTGTGCACGATGTGGGGGGATGTACACGATGGCATTGATTGTGTAAGATGTGGGGGGATGCACACTATGGCGCCAACTATGTGCACGATGTGGGGGGATGTACATGAGCTAGGGGTGATTATGAAGATATGGATGTTATTTATGTATGTATGCATATCTTTACTTATGAAATGAAAAAGCATGGAAATGATATATGATTGAAATGTATGTGAAATTTGATACATTGCACTTTGGGGATTTCATGTGTTTCATGTTGTCGGTGTCATTTTAGCAAGATGGCTTTTATTGGGGGAATGGAAATCTTGTTCATGTTGCTCTGTTCTCGCTGCAGTGAAATTCATTCTCCCTGCAGCGAGAAACTCTCAGGTTTTTGAGAGCCTCACCAATTTGGTTCTCGTTATAGCAAAAACGCATTCTCGCTGCAGCGAGAAAGGTACTGTAGCTTTTCGCTGCAGCGAGATTCATTCTAGCTGCAACGAGAAACATTCTGTTTTAGGACCAAAATTTTGCTGCAGCGAGATTCATTCTCACTGCAGCAAAAAACTTTCTGTTTTGTTTCCTTTTTGGTTTCGGTTGCTGCTCCATTTTCCATTTCTTTGGTACCATAGTTGAGCTTGGACTTCCAACATTAAGGAATAAGTGAATTAAGTTTAAAATGAGTAAGTTTGGTGAGAAACCCTCGGCCAGTTGAGGAACCCTCATTCGGCTAATAACTTAATCCCAACGTCGCTGTAGCAAAAATTCATTCTCACTGCAGCATAGCTTTGTTGTCGCATTTGACTTGCTTGTGTATCACTGAAGTCTTCATTTTTCAAATTATTTGTTATGTATGGGTTCATCATTACCAAGTGAAAAATATTTAAGGGTTTAATGAGGGGTTTTCAATATGAATGAAATTAAATTGCATTGTTTTAAAACAAGTGCATCATGATTTTAAATTCTCCCTTATGGTTGTTTGTTCTCTTCCTTGTTCACTCACTGGGTTTATACTCACCGTTTTCAACTTCATGTTTTTAGATCACGAGGTAACTGGTAACTAGGACGAGGTGTCCTTGTAGACTTGTATCCATCTTTTGGTAGGTGTCTCGACATTCAGTAGTTGTACATTCGTCCGAGTCTCTCCTCTGGAAGTCGAGTATTCTTTTGTTGTGTATAGACAAACCTAATGTAAATTATTAAGATACATGTTGTAGACAACGTATATACACTTGTTTAGTATGCCAATATGAAGTGGCAATGTTTAATATTACTTTGATCATAAGTTAAGAAATGTGACTTAGTAGTTTATGATGGAATGATGAACATGTCAGATTAATAGGCTTGCTTGGGCTTAGTGGACTACGTCCATTGGGCCCATGCGCCGGTCATGGCCCAAAATTTGGGTTGTGACAAAGACATTGTGAATCCGATCCAACTCCAGGGGTAATTCTATTCTATATTGTCACTGGCCCAATCCTTTCAATGATACGTAAAGGGTCTAATGTATCTCGGATTGAGCTTTTCTCGCTTTGCAAACAGAATCACACCTTTCATTATTCAACAAGATACCACGATTTACCACAATAGTAAAATCAAATAAAACTTAATATCTCAAAGTATTCAAATCATTACCTTTCCAAGGAAAAACCTTAAGAAAAACTCTATCTTCAATTTCAAATTCTAGATCTTTTCTCCGTCTATCAGAGTAACTTTTTTGCCTGTCTTGAGATGTCTTTAATCGTTCTCGAATAACCTTGATCTTGTCATTAGTTAGATCAATCAACTCTACATTAAACAATTTCTTGTCACCCACTTCATCCCAATAGAGTGGAGTTTGGCACTTTCTTCCATACAGAGCCTCGTATGGGATCATCCTGATACTAGACTGAAAATTGTTATTATACGTGAACTCCACCAATGGCAAGTGTCTGTGCCAACTCCCAGTAAAATCAATGACATAAGCCCGTAGCATATCCTCCAAAGTCTAAATAGTCCTTCCAAATTGACCATCTGTCTGTGGATGAAAGGCAGTACTAAACCTCAACTTAGTTCCGAGAGCTTCTTGAAATTTCGGTCAGAATCAAAAAGTGAACCAAGGGTCTCGATCTGACACGATAGAAACTGGGACTCCATGTAATCTCACTATCTCATCTATATAAAGCTTAGCCAGTTTCTTAATGGAATACGTGCTATCAATAGCCAAGAAATGGGCGGACTTAGTCAATCTACCCACAATCACCCAAATATCATCTTTCTCACTCTTTTTTCGCGGTAAACCCAATATAAAGTCCATAGTCACGTGCTCTCACTTCTATTTAGGGATAGGTAGAAGTTAAAGAGTACCCGATGGTTTCTGATGTTCCATCTTGATCTGTTGGCATGTGAGACATTTCGTCACAAACTCGACTATGTCTCGTTTCATACCCGGCCACCAATAACTTTTATCATCGTATCATTTATACAACTCATTAAACACGTCGAATTCAAAACTCAAATCACCATGAATAATTCTTCACTTTAGTTGATCACATAATCATCTCCATATATATATATATATGTGTATGTCCATATACATTTAAGTGCCATCATCCATCACTATCGGTAAGGACCCTCGTCAACTACGTTCGAACTAAATTGCCTCTATTCATTCTAATCCATAACTAAGGTTCAATATCATATTCTCATAGCACATGTTTCCCCATTTTACTTTTCTATTTTATTCCCATAGGTCAAGTTTAATCCATGAATATTAGGGTATAATCAACTCCAAATTACCCTTTTGGATGTTTGAGTTACCATTTAATTTACATCCTACCATAAAATGTTTCTTATGTAATCCATATGGATTCTCATTGTGCCTATGCATAACTTCACATAATTTACATGCTTATACTCTTTTCTTATCATTTCCAATCCTATGTATAAGCTCCATTATACCACGCATCCTTGCATCACAATGTCATTAACCACATTTCAATCATTAGATATCATTTTCATCCAATCACAATCCGGTATCCACATATGCTTTATGATCTTATTGATCCTTTAGAGGTTTTCTTTAATTCATCCTTGTATCTTATGCAATATCACAATTCCTAAAAGTCATCTTCGTTTCTCATTTACCTTGTATACTTCTATCATATATGTCCTTATTCATTTCCATATCAGTTAGTCACTTAAGATTTAAATTCATTGAAGTCGTGTGCACTTCTTACATTTTGAATACTAGTTTCCCTCATTAGGAAATTTTCATTAACTAACTTCATTATCAGGATTACCTTCAATCATCTTGTACTATTTCTTTACACCAATATACCCATACATTCTCTTTAGCGTCTGCACAATCAACTCTGATATTTACAAACTTAATATAGATTTTACTTAAGTATCCCTCGACATCATCGCCAATATCTAATTTCAATCTCACATCGAGCGACCTCATAACTTATGCTTTAACCATTAAGCTTCTTGACAATTCCAAGTTCCACATTTCCTTATCATGTATATAAAATATTTTAAAGTACTACTAACCATTATTCTTGACACTTACATTTCGGTCTATTCGTTTCAAAACTCTTATACATTGCCAATATATAAGTCAACGAAGAAACTTTCCAATTCATTCATATCAATACCTTCCAAAACCTTAAAACTCCAATTAATGAAGCTTAACATCAAATCCAATAACCTTAATTCAACTCGTAAGTTCAACTTCTTGTCTTTCACCTCGTATTCCTATGTCCCAGATATGAGGTGTTTCAGCGCGGCGGCACGGTGGCTGCTGAAGTTTACTTAATCAATGCTATTCGTCTAAATTTAAGGTTACTATATTAATCATCCTCAACTGTTTGGTTTTCCTCCAAGCTTACGTCGTAATTTCCATAACCCTTATATTCTCTTGTGCTTATCACATATAATAGACCAAGCCAATATTTTCAAATTCATCTCATTCTTTAACACTTGTCAACATCCATTACCACAGGTAAGAATCCCTTTTTACTTTCCTCAATTTCGACATATCTCAAATTGTACACCACTTATCGTCGAGATCTTGGCTTTGCTCTCCAGTTTTTAACCAATTACATTTATAAAGTGAATAATTTACTAAATTATTACATCTAGCCTTTGTGGTCATAAGATCAAAGTTTCTTAAGCTTAGGATGCATAAGCTTCCTCTTAGAGCATATATGAAAATCAACATTTTTTGAATCCGTTGCCTTTGAAGAAATCAAATTTAAGACAATCATTTTCACCATAGTTTGCATATTAATCCAATTAGACTTTTAAATTGATCCTTACAATAATTTGTATATCAAGCTCCAATATAAATCTCCATATGGCATTTAGACTAGAATCAACCTTTTCAAGTCATTTAATTTCAAACAACTAAATCCATATCTAGTCCTTTAAACCTTTGACTCCACACTAAGCATAGCAAAATTCAAGCCTATCCTTAGAGTAGATCAATAGAGAATTTGAGTTCTCGATCAAGAGGTAGTCCTGGTAATTCAGCCGAAAACACATCAGAGAACTCATTTACTATTGGGACATCCTCTAACTTGGTTCCCCATTTGATGTATCAAACACATGTGCTAAATAAGCTGGATACCCTTTCTGCACTAGTTTCAAAGCTTTGATAGTCGAGATTACACAGGATGGTAATACTCGACGTTCCCCTACAAATACAACTTTTACTCCTTTAGAATTCTGAAGTACAACTTCCTTCCTGAAACAATTTACATTCATCCGATGTGCAGTCAACCAATCCATACCCAATATCAAATCAAAATCTCGAATTTCTAGGGGACTTAAGTCGGCCCTGAATTCTTCCCCACCAACTCTTATTCCACAGTCTCTATAACAGGTGTTTCTAACCAACTACTCTCCTAGAGGGGTATGAACTACAATTCCCTCCTCTAAAAGTGGCAGGTTTCTATCAGAAAAGGATGCGAATGTCGTGTTCACATAAGATCTATCCGAACTAGAATCCATGAAGATATAAGCATCTCTGTCAAATACAGACATGGTACCTATCACTGCACTAGGTCGGACTCATGCCTCTTCCTCTCCCGACTGATCTAGCGAGAGGTGGAAGTCCACTTCGAGGAGGCATAATAATTTATAAGAAGAACCTGAACGAGTTTAGACAACTTCAGGTTCTATATGCAGATGCATGCATTCGACTTAATCTAACCTAACTTGGGGTCACACTGACACTGTAGTTTTTAAAATAACTTTAAAACCAAAAGCTCTGATACTAATTAGATTGTCACGACCCAGTACTCCCTTTGAGCCCGTGACAACCCCCGCGATGTCTCGATAGACATTCATTACCCGAAATGTCAACTGAAACCTCGCAAGGCTCTTGCATCAATTTTACGTCTCCCCTATGAGCAACAGTTACTAAATATCATGTTTTAAGAGAATATAAACTATTTTTAAATCAAAAACAAATAAAAGTAATTTCTACCACACAGGGGTATTTTGGTCATTTTTACCTGAAAATTTTGAAACTTGGTGAAAATACAACATACGATCGAAAAATATACATTTCTTATCTAAAAATAATTTTAGTAATCTAAATCATCCATTTAAAATAAAATTTTGGCTAATTAAACTAAATAAAAATATTAAATAAAATATTCCATTT
Source organism: Theobroma cacao (assembly GCF_053813885.1). Classification (NCBI taxonomy): domain Eukaryota; kingdom Viridiplantae; phylum Streptophyta; class Magnoliopsida; order Malvales; family Malvaceae; genus Theobroma; species Theobroma cacao. The sequence goes on from NC_142643.1 coordinate 27,098,128, forward strand.
TCTTATAAAACAATATTTATAGAACCCTGCGTAAATAATTTTTGTAGCATAAAAGCAAAATAAATTCATACATACAGTGGCACAAACAGCCAGGTATACAAAATATTCTACAATGACATGTGGGCCCCCAAAATAAACATATATGTACAAGACTATAGACTTGCGATTTCTAAGGGTGCAAACCCAAAAGCAAACCCTCGACATAATCAACGGTCTACAGACTGCCCTGAGCCTGAAATGGGTGAAAAGAAGGGGTGAGTTTTTATAAACCCAGTGAGTAAGCAAATTTGATCTATAACATCTAAAGCCGAGTAAATGGAGACAATTTAAAACATCTCATCATAATATGATTCATAACATCAAATCTCATTTCAACCCATGTAAATCAATTTCATTTCATCAAAATCAACAAGGCTAATGATTCTCGTAAAAACTTGGCTTGTACAAAAAACTTGCACTCGGTGACACCTTATGCCAAGGCATCCAACCGAGTCCGCCAAGGCTGTTAAAATAACATATGAGTAAAAAACTCTTTTTTTTTTTTTTTACATTTAAAAGCACAGCCATTCGTTGGCGTTGGCTGAGTTTCACCTTCATATGGTGGTTCGGCGTGAAGTGAACTCTAATGTTACCTTAGGAGATACCCTCTGCGCCTTTCGTACCAATGTAAAATATAATTGGGTTTACCGTGCCCCTCTAATAGGCTAGTCCACGAAAACCCGCCCACTGCAGTAAGCTAATCAAATAACCCACCAATTCAATAAAATTTTCGACAGCATGACATGGCTAATATAATATTACCAGCCTGTCAAGGCAAAGCAAAACAATTCATATATTCCACACAAACATAAATCCAGCCATGCTTGCCATCACATTGTCATAAGCCATAAATTCAAACCATATCTCAAAACATATATATAACACAAGTATACAGTCTCCACTTACTCAATTTCCAAAACCAGTATTCAATTTCAAAGCAAGTTATAAATCTCATTTTGTTTAATCAACACTTCAATTATAAAACATAAAAACGAGTATAAACTACTTTAGATAGTTAAGATGAAAGTTTGATTACTCACAATAGCAGGAGTTTGGAGTACTCCTATTCTTGGTCCTCGGGCACAATATCTTTACCCTTATCAAAGGGCTCACCACCTATACATAATACACGATACGTAATTCAATATATTTATGCCAAACTGTTATGAAACTATTTCAGGCTCTATATGAATGCATGACATTGAATGAGAATTGTCCGAATAATCACTTAAAGACGGTGTTCTATGTGGGTTCAATTATGATCGGAATGAATTTGTATTCGACCTAATTCGAACTATACATCATTGATTTAACCAAAACATCCGATTCAACTCCAAATATATTCATTACACTCCAAATAATCTAATACACCAAAGCATTACAATGAACTTGATTTTTGACTAACTTCACCATTTTTCGAAATTCATTTCGATTCCAAACTAACATACTAATCAATGTCTACACAGTCTCGTAAATCCATATATATCATTGGGAATCAAATCCAAGTCCATTTACTATGATTTTCTCAGTTTCCATCAAGCCATTTTCTAAAGGAACTATACTTTTCAATAACCGGTTTCGATATCCAACATCATAATTCATCAATTCCTAGCTAAATAACATGAATTACAACCAAATCCATCATTAACATGCCCTATAGAAAATTCGGCCAAATGAGGGTGGTTGAAGAACATGTGATTTTCTTGCTTGTTTTTCCTTCCAAACATCACAAAATGACTAAAAACACTAGGATATTATGAAATCTAGCAAAATTCATCACCAAAACTTCTCTCTCTAAATTTGGCCAGCAAAGGTTCCCTCTTGAAAACTTGAATTTCAGCCATGGAGAGTGAAAAAGAATGCATGGGAAAGGTAGATCACAAGCTAAAATTAAAAAATCTTACTTTTACTTGCTTGATTCCTTGAAATCCAACAATTTCTCTTGAATTTTTCCTTCCTAGGGTTTTTTCTTCTCTTTTTCTCTTTGTTCACTTGCTTGGCCGGCCATAAGAGTGAAATGGGGGAAGCTTAAGTCAGTTTATAAAGGAAAATCATAAAAATATTAAAGCTTGACACATGTCCCCACTTGATTGGTCCATGATTAAAAACTTAACCATTAACCAATTTCTCACCACCACATGTAATCCCATAATTATCCAAAGTATAAAGTGATAATAGGTGAAATTCATGGGCTTGACAAGTGTCATGGTGGTGTAAAATTTCAATTACGTCCTCATGGACAAGTGGAATGACCGTTTTGCCCTTATACTCGAAAAATGTCGAAATTGAAAATTTTCACTCCACAATTTCAAATTATTCTCGAAATAGTCAAACTTGGTCAAAAATCTCGTCCAACATTCCAATGTTGCCAGTGGGTGGCAAAAATGACCATTTTGCCCCTATGTTATGAAAATTCCTAAGTTAACTCCAAATCAATCCTCGAATTTCGAATCATCATATTAAAACATTTTAAGGTTCAATAACTCTCAAATACATCATAAAATCTTTATTTGGCCTAGTTCAAGGCTTTATTCAACTTAATTGTAACATTAGGTATAATACTGACTTTTAACGATTTTTCGATACATTCACTTATGCATACATTTTATCAAGCACATGAATGACATGACAAGTATATCATAGAGTAGGGCTTGATAGTAGGGCTTGACATCACTCAAGTATCTATGGATATACTTTCTTGTGTTAATAGTGTCAGTAATTTTTAGACTTGTGACACCAAGTCATCTTGTATGTGAATTATCATTCTTTGATTTCACCTATATTGGTCTAGAGGTAATTAGATGCCTGAATAGGGTGCTTTTAGGTATGGCATGAAGCATACAAAGATGAATGAGTAGTTTAGAGAGGATTCATCACCCTAAGTATTTGAAGAGGACATATCTCATTTGCTCTTAGTTTATATTGATTGAAAGTCCTTGGCCAAGGCAATCTTTATAGGTCAATATGAAAGTTGCATACCTAATATGGATAAGTTAGAAAGTAGACACTGAGCCAAGCTTTTTATCTATTTGGGATATATGATGAAAGGATCGAATTATATTGAGATATTGTATACTAAAAGGTTAGTCAAACCATATCGACTCTCATGACATTTGAATGGTCATGATGTATTGCTAGATGGCACTCATGATTTATAAATATAAGTATAAATTCTTAATTGAATTGATTTATATTTATTGCTAACATGTTGGAGTCCTAATGGGTCACACACAATAAGTTGACAATGTGAAATTAAAATGAAACTGATATTTAAATGGAAAATAGGAATTTCCAATATGGACTTAATTAAATTGTTTAATGAAGTGTAAGGATTAAAATGCAATAAACCAAAAGTTGGATAAGCATTTTAACCTAACTACAAAGACCTTTTATATGTGTGCCACACTTTGTAAGAAAGAAGTGAGAAAAGACGACAGAAAAATAAAAGAGAAAAACCCAAGCCTTAGGTGTCATTTTCTTAAGAAACATTTTTCTTGTCTTCTTTTAAAGCTAAAAACAAATAATCTTTAAGAGGTGAGACTTTTCAAAAAATCTTGGCTACTAGCATAGCATTACGGCACCACATAATTCCAACCTAGTGTAGGTTTTTTAATTAATATCTATGTGGATCACCATTAGAGCTGGAGACATGGATAGCTTGGTTTGTGACAAATGGGCTTTGGTGTACAATAAAGTGGAGGGATTTTGATGCATGATATTTGGAAATCACTTCTCGAGGTATATGGTTGAACATATATTTGGTTATATTTTCTGTTAATTGATTAATATGGCAACATAAGTGATCCAAGGGTGGTTTCAGTTTTGTATGTTTATATTCCACTACATTATATGAATGTGATTTCTTCTCTGAGCATGCCCGAAACTCTTTAATTCATATTAGAGCCTCTTTATTATTGTTCTTTGATTGGATTTTTTTGCCTTGGTTGTTACCAAATTGACAAAAATTGTTTTACTCGAAATTCCTAGTCAAAATTGATGTGCCTAAATTATAAAAAAATGTTTTGGTAAATTTTAGGATTTAACTGTAGTATATTAATCATAATTTAATACTTGTTTTGAAGTATTTGAATATTAATTTCAACCAAGTTTTTGCAAGCTGAAAATTTAAAGTTCAAATTGAAATAGTTTTATGCAAGTTTGAGCTTGAATGGTGATAAATTATGACCAAAAAAATTGAGAATCTTTCTAGGGTTCATTGATATTATTTTGAGTAATTTCCAACTTTGAAAATTTGCCAAATTGTTTAGTATATGGTTTGGAAAATTCAAGTAATGGCTGTCCATGAAAAGGTTTCATGAACAACCAAATTTTTAGGATATGCGATACCCAAGGTATTGTGGTTATGGTGAAATTTCAACTTGTAATTTTTAGCCACTTTGATTGGTGTTTAATTGCCATTTTAAGGGCTAGGAAGGAGTCTTTGTGTAAAACCCGACCCTATAAACACATGTCATGACATACATGCACTGAGTAGCATGTTATTACGCTAGGAAAGTCCCTAAGAATATATGAAACCCGATATTGCACCTAACGGTACACTTGAGTTGATTTAACCTTGAATTAGTTCAAATAGGAATCGTAGGATGAAATTTAATATTTTACAGTCCAAGAATGACTAAAAATGATTGTTCGGAGTTCGAAGGTTCATTTGGGGAAAAATTGAAAATTTTGATGTTTAGGGGCAAAATCGTCATTTTGCCACCTAAGATAATAATTTGATCATGGAGTGAAATTTTTGACCAAGATTAACTATTTGGAGTATAATTTAATGATAGGAAGTGAAAAATTTTAATTTCGGCAATTTTCGAAACATAAGGGTAAAACGGTAATTTTGTCACCTTGGGGTAAAACCGTAATTTTCACCACCCAAAACTTGTCAAAATCATAGGATTTATTTATTTTTGGTATGAATAACTATGGTATTTTAAGTGGTGAAAAATTGAAGTTTAAAGGATGAAATTTTAAAAACGAGCCAATGGAAGAGTGACACATGGCACTTTTTAGTGATTTAATATTATTTTAAAGGAAAATCAGCCCATTTAAACCCCACATCAGGTGATGGTCAGCCATAAGGAGAAAATAAGAGACAAAATAGAGAGGAAAGGAAGAAAAGAGAAAAACCAAAGGAAAACTAGAAAATTCAAAGGGGAATTCGCGTTTTTCGTCCGTTTACGCGTGTAACGGTAAGATTTTTCGACTTTAGCTTGATTTCTACCTTTCCTATGCCTTTGTTTCCATTTAGCATGCTTGAGGAGAGAGATCAAAAAGTGATACCAAGGGCTGGCCGAATTTCAAGGGGAAGGATTTTGAAATTTTTATGTTTTGATTCTTAGTTAAATTGGTAGTTTTAGTTAGTTAAATGTGTATAGAAATCAAATTGGGCAAGAAAGCATGAAATTCTCACAATACCCACCCTTGGCCGAATATTCAGTGATGTACAATGATGATGAACTGATTTTTATTCTAAGAGAAATGAAGAGAAAATGATGAAAAATGGTTAAATGTGATAGAAAAACAAAATGGAAAATTAACCGAGTTAATGTCCCATTTTTGGCTGAATTTTTCCAAGGAGGAAAGTGAGCTGATTTTGGTGATTTTAGAGGGTTATTGGCTGATATTTAATGGTTAGAAATGTTAGAGAGAAAATGGGACAATTTAGAGCTAAAATGGAGCTCGTTAGCAATTTATCGGGTAAAGTGCAAAAATAGGTTAATACCACGTTTAAGCCGTTTTAGGCTATTGCATTTCATACCATGCATTAGTATAGGATTTAAGTCAATTATATAGTGATTTAGCATCAATGTGGTGAATGGTGTAATTTTTGCAATGTGTCTAGGAGGAGAGCCTTCCCGTAAAGGCAAGGAAGTTATACCCGACGAACAGTGATCGGGGCACCTAGAAATCATTTAATTTGTACAAACGGTGAGTAAACCTATTATTATTGTAAATTATCTAGAGTTTATTTTTAAATGCTCTTCATGTATTTTATGAAACGAAAATGAGATTAAAATGGGACTTTTGATGTTTTAGAAATAAATGTGACAAATAAATATATTGTGTTGATTATCTGAAATAAGAAACTTTTGATTATGAAATTGAGTAATTGGAGGCTGCCAATTGTCTTGAAAAATATATTTTCCTATGAATGGCTTATGATATATGAGTATATGTGGCTATATTTTATAATTGTATTGGGAATTTATGTAAGTTGTCTTTTACTATACAGGCTGGGTAAATAAATAAAAGCCACGTTATACTGTCGAAATTTTATTAAAATTGGTGGGTTTAGTCACTACAGTGACGGGTTTTCGTGGACTGCCTATTAGAGGAGTACAGTAAACCCGGTTGCATAGTTACTCCAGTTGTAGAGGCGAGGAGGGTAACTCCCAGGGCAGTGTTAGAGCTCATTTCATGTCGAACCCCCACGTGAATGTGTAACTCGGCCAACGCCAAGGAACGACTTGTTTTCAAAACTAACATGTGTTTAACATGTAAATATCTTAACAACCTTGGCGGACTCGGTTAGATGCCTAGGCCAAGGTATCCCCGAGGACTAGTTTTTGGCTTGAGCCCTGTTGTTAATAAAAGTCATAAGCCTTAACAACTGTTTTAGTAAATTACAAATATTTTATGGGTTAAGAAATAAATTGAAAACCTTATGAAATGGTTTGTGATTTGTTGTTTAAACTTGCCTCCATTTTACTCGCCTTTAGATATTTATAATAATGTCTGTTTACTCATTGGGATTGCAAAATCTCACCCACCTCTTTTCCAAATATTTCAGGCCTGTGGTAGCTTTTAGATACCCGATTTTGTTGAGGATTCCAATAGACCCCTTTATCTCACAGACAGTAGGTTACTATCACCAACACTTGGTGTATTTATGGGCCACTTGTCATTGTAATTATTATTGTACATTATAACTTTGTAAATTATTGTATGTATGAATTTATTTTACTTCCACGTTACAAAAGATTACTTACACGTGTTTCTATAAATATTATTTTTTATAAAAATGCTATATTTTAATCAATATTTTGAATAGTAATTGTTTAAAACGGAATGTTTAACAACGATTGCTCACAAGAAAGGCAAGAAACTGATACGTAAGCCTTGCGGGGTTCTGATTGGCATTTCGGGTAATGAGTGTCAATCGGGACATCGCAACGGTTGTCATGGGCCTGAGGGAGGTTCCGAGTCGTGACACTTTGTGATGCCGCAATTGGTCATAGTTTGGGAAACTTTGACTGATCGAAGGAAAAAAAGAAAATCATGTAGCAAGATAGTGAGGTTACTCTTTTGATTAGAGGCTTGTTGAGTTACTCAATGACAAACTTTTACACGAGTACTTTTGAGCTATAGGTGGGTCTTACTCAACTATGTTGTTCAGATGTGTCTCACTCGACCACATGGTATTTGTCACAACCTAATTCCCGGGCCATGAGCGGCGCATGGACTCAATGGGTATAGCCCATTAAGCCCAAGTAAGCTTTTTTATGTGATTCTGTTCATCATTCTCTCCATCACTTTAAATGTCATATTTTGTGATTCTCAAGTATGATTATTTCAACAATATAACATGGCAGTCAACTACTTACATTTATATTATCCAAAATAATGTCATCCATTGCCAACTCATAGTGGCAACGTCAATCAAAATAAACATATATTGTTTACAACATGTATCTTAGTGATTTACATCACATGTACGTATACATAGGCAAAAAGACTCATTGACTTCCAGAGGAATGACCTTAGGTGAAGGTATAGCTACTGAATGCCATGGTACCTACCAAAAGGTGAGTGTTAGTGGATGCCTCAATCTAGGTCCCAACAACCTCTGAATCTGAAAAACATGAAGTTGAAAAGAGTGAGTATAAACTCAGTGAGTGAACATAGGAAGGGAACAAGCATTAATATTGGAAGTTTTAGAAAACATGATGCACTTGCATTGAAAACAATGCAATTTAGCTCAATTTCTTGTTAAAACCTCTTAACATAACTCTTGATCATATAGTGTCTTCGTATTGAAAGATCCATGATCAATAAAGAAGTAAAAGAGTGAAAAGTATAGTAGCGTTAATACAAGGCAAGCATAGTAGAGCGAATCTTGCTGCAGCGGAAAAGCATTCTCGCTGCAGCGAAAATCCAAGCAAGGAACTACCAGAGAGTTTTTCGCTGCAGCGAGAATGCATTTTCCCTGTAGCAAAAATCTGGGCTAGTCAATCCCCCAACACTCGAGAGTTTCTCGCTGCAGCGAGAATGCATTTTCGCTGTAGCAAAATTCTAGGCTAGTCAAGCCCCCAACACCCGAGAGTTTCTCGCTGTAGCGAGAATGAATTTCATTACAGCGAGAAACAAGGCAATGAAATTAAAAGAATTTGGGTGTCACAGTCCAATTTTCGAGCCATGACTGGCGCAAGGACCCAATAGGCATAGCCCACTAGGCCCAAGCAAGCCTCTCAATATGCACTTGTATATAAACCCATCTCTCTAGTATATTTTTTTTAAGAATAAGCTTAATAGTGTTTAAATGTCGATTTCTCCAACGCAACTCATAAAATCCAAGTGAATGCTCACATTAACATTATAATTCAAATCATACATAAATAGTTTGTCAATATATCTTTGCAATTCACATGAAGCATATACAATGTCACGACTCGGTACTCCCTTCGAGCCCGTGACAACCGTCGCGATGTCTCGATAGACATTCATTAACCGAAATGTCAACCGAAACCTCGCAAGGCTCTTGCATCAATTTTACGTCTCCTTTGTGAGAAACAATTACTAAATATCATGTTTTAAGGGAATATAAACTATTTTTAAATAAAAAACAAATAAAAAGTAATTTATACTACACAGGGGTATTTTGGTCATTTTTACTTGAAAATTTTGAAACCTGGAGAAAATACAATAGACGATCGAAAAATATACATTTTTTATCTAAAAATAATTTTAGTAATCTAAATCATCCATTTAAAATGAAATTATGGCTAATCAAACTAAATAATAATATTAAATAAAATATTCTATTTTCTTATAAAATAATATTTATAGAATCCTGCATAAACAATTTTTGTAACGTAAGAGTAAAATAAATTCATATATATAATAGCACACTAAACTAGGTATACAAAAATATTCTACAATGACATGTGGACCCCAAAATAACCGAAATTATACAAGACTGTAGACCTTCGATTTCTAAGGATGGAAATCCAAAAGCAACCCTCGACAAAATCGGCTGTCTATAGACTGTCCTGAGCTTGAAATGGGTAAAAAGAAGGGCTGAGTTTTTATAAACTCAGTGAGTAAGTAAAATTCATCTACAACATCTAAAGCTGAGTAAATGGAGACAGTTAAATCATCCCATCATTATATGATTCATAACATTTAAAACTCATTTCAATTCATATAAAACAATTACATTTCATCGAAATAATCAACAAGGCTTATGATTCTCTTAAAAACTAGGCTTGTGCCAAAACTCATACTCTGGGACACCTTGGCCTAGGCATCCAACCGAGTCCGCCAGGGATGTTAAAACGACATATACCCATAAAACATGTTTTTACTTTTAAAATATAGCCATTCCTTGACGTTGGCTGAGTTTCATCCTCATGTGGTGGTTTGGCGTGAAGTGAACTCTAAACTTACCTTAGGAGATACCCTCTGCGCCTCTCGTACTAAGGTAAAATATAACGGGGTTTACCGTGCCCCTTTAATAGGCTGGTCCACGAAAACTCGCCCACTGCAGTAAGCTAATCAAATAACCCATCAAATCAATAAAAATTTCAATAGCATGACATGGCTAATATAATATTACCCAGCCTGTCAAGGTAAAACAAAACAGTTTATATAATCCACAAACCACAAATCCAGCCATTCATGTCATCACATTGTCATAAGCCATCAATTCAAACTGTATATATATATATATATATATATATATATATATATAGATAACACAAGTATATAGTCTCCACTTACTCAATTTCCAAAATCATCATTGAATTGCAAAACAATTTATAAATCTCATTTCATTTAACCAACACTTCAATTTTAAAATATAATAGTTTAAAATTTAAGTTCATTATTCTTTAAAATCATAAAAACAAGTATAAACTACTTTAGATAGTTAAGATGATCGTCTGATTACTCACCTCACAATAGCGGGATTACTACATCGTTATTGATTCGTACGCGTGTATAATTATTCCTATTTGCTAGTCACATACTTCGTTCGACACGTTTCCACAACAAATTTTCCTAGTAACAATTTAAACCCAATATACTTAGTGCATCAATTCCACTTTTCTTTCTCATTCTATCATATATCCACATTCACCTAACTCACATCTTAATACATTTTTACTAAAATTAATTATATCCTTTGCTCACGCAATTATTTAGATTATGAACACTGATAACTTATTTATGATATTAAGTTCCTATTTCAACCTTTCTAAGCAACTTAAATTTACTTCATATCACCAAATAACCAAAGTATAGTTAAATAAGATGGGCTAGCCTCCAAACAGTCCAATTTCATAATAAGCCATGGAGAAGAGTAAAGCAATTTTACCAAATTGGGCTAGTGTGAGACCCCAACCTCTATAGGCTTGTAACTAAGTATAGATGTAATAATATAAGCTACGGGTAGTTTCGTCATTTTCTCTAATAAGCTTCTAGAAGAAAAGTTTTATGATATTTTAAGGTCTAAATGGGTATAAGATTACATAAATGATGTGTATTGATGAAAACACGAAGAAAACTAGAAGTTTCAACAATTTTCATAACAGGGGCAAAATGGTCATTTTTTACCTCGAGTTAAAATTTTAAGTTTTTATGAACCCGAACATGTCTAGACCATTATGGATCTTGTCCCAGTGTTAAAAGAGCAAAAAGATTGCATAAACGATTGGAGGAGAATAAGTTAATTGGTGAAGGGGCATTTTTATAATTTTAAGGGAAAGAATAAGATTGACTATAAATATCTTGAATTTCCAGCAGCTTCTAGAGATTTTCCAGCAGCTGGTCTTCTTCTTCTTCTCCTCTCTCACGTTTCTTCAAAACTCCATGGAAGCTTGATTTTAAGCTTGAATGATTTTCTCTCTCTAGCTCTAGTTTTCACACCTTTGAACTGTTTTGACTAGAACCTTTGAATTCTTTCATCCTCTCACTTCAAAACCCTTGATAAAGCTTATTTCTAGACTTTCTCTCACTAGTTGGGCATTTTAGAGAGAGAAAGAGAGAATTACTCCATTGATTTGGAAGCAATTGGAAGAGAATTTGACAACAAAGGAGCCTTAGGGTAAGTAATGAACTAAGCTCAATTTTTAGCTGCAAAAAATGGCTAGTAATTGGGATGTACGAGCTGTTTTATTGTTGACTATGTTCATTACTTTTTAGTGATTAAGATAGTGAACATAGATAGCTGTTTAATGTGGCAATTGAAAACTAGCTAAGAGATAGCTTTTAGAGTTCATAGTGTGTAAATTGATCTATTATTTATGTTAATGTGATCCTAGGTTCTAAGGAAGCCCCATCATCTCATTTGGACAATTAGAGGAATTGGAGTCATCCAAAGGCTCTACAATCAATTGTGAATGGACTGCCTTCAAAACTTATTTTGGGAATATAATGTATTTAACAAACGTTTGAATGATTTTATACGATTTTTCATGAAAATAAATGTCTTGGGAACAAGCTCTTGAGAAATGAGTTATGTTATGATATGTGGTTATTATGGATTTCTATGTGGTTGCATTATGTTGATATACATATATGCTTGAATATTGTCACGACCCAATTTCCCGGGCAATGACCGGCGCATGAGCTCAATGAGCATAGCTCACTAAGCCCAAGCAAGCCTATCCATTTACCTTTGCTTAACAAATTTATCATATCATGCATACACACACACCTTTTCTCGGGTGTGAACATAGCCAAAACACAATGGCATTATGGATAATAATATACATGCACTATACCAGTCATGTATTTAGCAATTTACATTGCATACACATATTCATATTGTTAGATTGTTTTCACAATACAAAAGGACCCATGACTTCTAGCGGAGACATTTACAATAAAAGAGATTACTATTGAATGCCAGACACATACCCAGGATATGCACTACGGGGACTCCTCGATCTAGGGTCCAACAGTCACTTGATCTGAAAACATGAATTTTTATAAAACATGAGTACAATACTCAGTGAGTGAACAAGGAAGGGAACAAGCAACAATTAGGGAGAATTTAAAATCATAATGCACTTGTTTCAAAACAATACAATTTAGTTCATTCCAATTTAAAACCCCTCCAAACCCGAGAGTTTCTCGCTACAGCGAGCATGAATTTCGCTGCAATGAAAACAGAGCAACAAGAGAAACATTTTTTCTCACTCAACAAAAAGCCATCCTGCAAAACTAATAAAATCAACATAAAATTCATGAAAATTCTCAAAGTATAATGTGTCAAATTTCACGTACATTACAACCATAAATCATTGTCCATTAATTTGCTATAACACACACATTTACATATGTATATATATATATATATATATACCCATCATCATCATCTCACCAACCCATCATCATCGTCACCAGCTCATCATCATCATCACCAGCTCATGCGCACTCCCTACTCGCACATGGCTGGGTCATCACCGGGTTATGCGCACTCCCTACTCGCACATAACCGGGTCATCACCGGGTTATGCGCACTCCCTACTCGCACATAATCGGGTAATCCTCGGTTTATGCGCACTCCCTACTCGCACATAGTCGAGTCAACATAATTACACAACATTATATTCAAGCATATATGTATATCAACATAATGCAGCCACATAGAAATCCATAATAACCACATTTCATAACATAAGCCTTTTCTCAAAAGCTTGTTCCCAAGGCATTCATTTTCATGAAAAATTGCATAAAATCATTCAAACACTTTGTTCAAAACAGTCATATTCCCAAAACAATTTTGATAGGTAGTCCACTCACAAGTGTCGAAAATCCGGATTTCGGGTGAACTCTGACTAATAGTCCTCAGGCGCAATTCTTTTGCCTTTTCCGGACGTCTCACCACCTTGACAAATAACAAAATCGAGGAATTTACTATATTGTCCCTAAATTGATATAAATTAATTTAAACTACTAATGCTTGATATGTAAATGCAAAAATATGTCCGATTACCGCTTAATCACGGTATCGATTAAATTCGACCGATCACCCGATTAATGGGCGATTGTGTCCAAATCACCTCCAAATTAATTCATTTCTCCTATAATACCTTAATTTACCACATACATTTAAATAAAGCCAAATTCAGCATTAGAACCCTCACAATTCCTTATAGAAAAAAATTTGGTCATTTGGTGTACTAACATCGAATTTTTTTCTACATAACCATTTCACCTTACTTCATCATTTTCCATGCCATTTTCCTTGAAATAAAAACAATCCCCCATTGATATTCAGCCCTCATGGTTCGACCAACAAGGAACCCTAGAGAAATTGAATATTTTTTTTGTGTTTTTATTCATAACCATGCTTAACTATCCCTAAACACTAACATAGTCTAAAATCAAATTATTCCAACAACAATTCCTCTTCCATACCCATTTTTCAGAATTGAATTCATCATGATAACTCAATATTCAACCATGGAAAATAAGAACAAAAGCATGGGTAAGCTAGGTATCAAGGAGAATTAAAGAAATTTTAACTTACCTAGCTTGTTTCCTTGATTTCTTCACTTTTTCTTTGAATTTTCACCTAGGTTTTCTTGTTTTTCCTTTTGTTCTTCCTTTTTTCTTGTTGCTGGATGCCTAGGCCGAATATGGTGAGGGAATTGGGGATTTAATGGGCTGATTTCTATAGAAAATAATAAAATAATCAAGCATGCCATGTGTCACATGCTTATTGGCCCAATTTTTAACTTTTTGACTTTTTCTTCTTAATTTTCCACCACAAATATTCTGGTATTTATCCAATCCTACCACAATTAAAATCCCTTGGTCTTGACAAGTGAAAAATCTACCGATTTGCCCCTGGGGCGAAAAAATTACTATTTCGCCCTTTTACTCCGAAATGTACCGGAATCTCATTATTTCTACTTTTCAACCTAAAATAACACTAATATTGATCAATATTAACCAAATGGGGTAAAAATTGTTTAAAAAAATTTTCGTTTAGTCCTTTAGTGGAAAAATTACCATTTTGCCCTTGTGCTCCATAAATACCGAGAATCACAATTTTTCACTGCTAAACATCATTTTATACTCCAATAATCATAATTAAATTTCATATAATTATTCTTGGTCAAATGTGATCAAATCTTGGCTAAAAATCTCAATTTTATCATCAAATGGTAAAATGACCGTTTTGTCCCTAATTGGTCAATTTTCTGATGGACTCCAAACTGGACCTTGAACTCCAAATCACTATTCTAAGCCATTCTGTTGGTTTTAAAATTTTCAAATTTCTCTTAGAATTTCTATTTGAACTAGTTCAAGGCTCGATTTAACTTAGTTGTACCACTTGTACAATACCGTCTTTTAATCGAGCTTGACAAGGTCTCACAAATATAATGTTGTGTAATTATATTGACTCGGCTATGTGCGAGTAGGGAGTGCACATAAGCCGAGGATGACCCGGTTATGTGCGAGAAGGGAGTGCGCATGAGCTGGTGATGATGATGATGAGATGGTGTGATGATGATGATGGGTATATGCGTATATATATATACATATGTAAATATGTGTGTTCTAGGAAATTGATGGATAATGGTTTATGGTTGTAATGTGTAAAGCCCGACCCTATAAATACATGTCATAACGTACATGCACTGAGTTGCATGTTATTATGCTAAGAAAGTCCCTAAGAATAGACGAAACTCGATATTGTACCTAACGGTACACTTGAATTGATTTAACCTTGAACTAGGTTAAATAGGAATCGTAGGATGAAATTTAACATTTTATAGTCAAGGAATGACTAAAAATGATTGTTCGGAGTTCGAGGGTTCATTTGGGGAAAAATTGAAAATTTTGATGTTCAGGGGCAAAATCGTAATTTTTCTACCCGTGGACAAATTTTGAGATTTTGAGAGAATATAGATCAAATTTGACAAGTTGGAGAATGGTATGAGTATAAGGGATGAAAAATATGTTTATGGACAATTTTTCAGTTTTTTGGGCAAAAATGTAATTTTTCACTTTTACGGGGGCAAAAGTGTAAATTTTAAAAATTACTCTACCGAGACTTTGGATAAGTCTGAGAATTTTATCTAAGCTATGGATATGTGGGACAAGTGTATGGTGAAAATTTGGAAACAAATGGATGAAATTTTAAAAATGGACCAATGGGAAAGTGACACGTGGCATTTTAAAATGATATAATATTATTTTAATGAAATAATATTATTTTAATGAAAAATCAGCCCATTTAAACCCCATTTTAAGTGCTGGCCGGCCATAAGAGAGAACAAGAGAGAAAATAGAGAGGAAAGGAAGAAAAAAAGAAAAACCAAAGAGAAATAAGAAAATTCAAAGGGGAATTCGCGTTTTTCGCCCGTTTACGCTTTTAACGGTAAGATTTTTCGACTTTAGCTTGATTTCTACCTTTCCTATGCCTTTGTTTCCATTTAGCATGCTTGAGGAGAGATCAAAAAGTGATATCAAGGGCTGGATGAAATTCTAGGGGAGAGAAATTAAAATTTTTAGGTTTTGATTTTTAGTTAAATTGATAGTTTTAGTTAGTTAAATGTGTTTAGAAATTAAATTGGGTAAGAAAGCATTAAATTTTCACAATACCCACCCTTGGCTGAATATGCATTGATGTATAATGATGATGATCTGATTTTTATTCTAAGAGAAATGAAGAGAAAATGATGAAAAAATGGTTAAAAGTGATAGAAAAACAAAGTAGAAAATTTACCGAGTTAATGTCCCATTTTTGGCCGAATTTTCCAAGGAAGAAAGTGAGCTGATTTTGGTGATTTTAGAGGAATATTGGCTGATAATTAATGGTTAGAAAGGTTGGAGAGAGAATGGGACAATTTAGAGCTAAAATGGAGCGCGTTAGCAATTTAACGGGTAAAGTACCAAAAATAGGTTAATACTGCGTTTAAGCCATTTTTGGCTATTGCATTTCATACCATGCATTAGTATAGAATTTAAGTCAAATATATAGTGATTTAGCATTAATGTGATGAATTGAGTAAATTTTTGCAATGTGTCTAGGAGGAGAGCATTCCGGTAAAGGCAAGGAAATCGTACCCAACGAGTAGTTATTGGGGCACCTAAAAGCAATTAGTTTATACAAATGGTGAGTAAACCTATTATTATTGTGAATTATCTAGAGTTATTTTAAAAATGCTCTTTATGTATTTTATGAAATGAAAATGAGATTAAAACGAGATTTTTGATGTTTTAGAAATAAATGTGACAAAAAAAATATATTGTGTTGATTATGAAATTGAGTAATTGGAGGCTGCCAATTATTTTGAAATATATATTTTCCTATGAATGGCTTATGAGCTATAAGTATATGTGGCTATATTTTGTAAGTGCATTGGGAAATTTATGTAAGTTGTTTTTACTATGCAGGCTGGATAAATAAATAAAAGCCACGTTATACTGTCGAAATTTTATTAAAATTGGTGGGTTAGTCACTACAGTGACGGGTTTTCGTGGACTACCTATTAGAGGGGCACGGTAAACTCGATTATATAATTACTCCGGTTGTAGAGGCGAGGAGGGTAACTCCCGGGGTAGTATTAGAGCTCACTTCATGTCAAACCCTCACGTGAATATGTAACTCGGCGAACGCCAAGGAACCGCTTGTTTTAAAAATAAAAATGTGTTTCACATGTAAATATCTTAACAACCTTGGCGAAATCAGTTAGATGCCTCGGCCAAGGTATCCCCGAGGATTAGTTTTGGCTTGAGCCTTGTTTTCTTTTATAAAAGACATAAGCCTTAACAACTGTTTTGGTAAATTACAAATATTTTATGGTTTAAGAGATAAATTGAAAACATTATGAAATGGTTTGTGATTTGTTGTTTAAACTTGCCTCCCTGTTACTCGTCTTTAGATATTTATGATAATGTCTGTTTACTCATTGGGATTGCAAAATCTCACCCACTTCCTTTCCAAACATTTCAGGTCTGTGGTAGCTTGTAGATACCCTATTTTGTCAAGGATTCCAGTTGACATCTCTACCACAAAGACAGTAGGTTTCTAGCACCAACACTGAGTGTATTTTGGGCCACTTGTCATTGTAACCATTATTGTACATTATAACTTTGTAAATTTTTGTATGTGTGAATTTATTTTACTTACACGTTACAAAAGATTTCTTACACGTGTTTCTATAAATATTGTTTTATATAAAAAATGCTATATTTTAATCAATATTTTGAATAGTGATATTTATCTATAAATCCTTTTAAAATATTTTTGTCTTTTGATTTACTTGAGCAGGAAACTACTGGAAATTGTTTAAAATGGAATGTTTAAAAACGATTGCTCACAGAAAAGGCAAGAAATTGATATGTAAGCCTTGCGGGGTTCTGATTGGCATTTCGGGTAATGAGTGTCAATTGGGACGTCGCGACCGTTGTCATGGGCCCGAGGGAGGTTCCGAGTCGTGACGTAATGCATGTGAAACTTGACATGTTAAACCTTGAGAAATTGTTATGTGTTTCATATTGGTTTTGAACATTTCAAGCAGGGTGGTTTTCTTTGGGAGAAAGGGAAATTTTCATTTGATGCCCTGTATTTCGCTGCAGCGAGAACTCTCGAGTTTTGAAAGGGTAGGCTGGCCGAAAGCTCACTGCAGTGAGGATGCATTTTTGCTGTAGCGAGAATGACACTGTAGCTTCTCGCTGCAGCGAGAAACTTTTTGTTTCTGGGTTGCAATTTCGCTGCAGCAAGATTGAATCTCGTTGCAACGAAAAACTTTCTGTTTTGGTCTCCTATCTTGTTCAATTGGTGCCCTATCTTTTACTTCTTTGCCACCATATCGGAGCATGGACTTCCAACATTAAGGATTAAATGAGTTAAGTTTAAAATGAGGAGGTTTAGTGAGAAATCCTCGATCAGTTGAGAAACCCTCGTTCGGTTAATAACTAAATCCCAACGTCACTGCAACAAAAAGGCATTCTCGCTGCAGCGTAGCTGCAGCGAGAATGCCTTTTTGTTGCAGCGAAGATTCGTTGTCGTATTTGACTTACTTGTGTAATATTGAAGCTTTTATTCTTCAAATGGTTCATTATGTATGGGTTAATGATTTTCAAATGATTAATCATTTAAAGGCTTGATGAGGGGTTTTTAATAAGAATAGAAACAAATTGCATTGTTTTGAAAAAGAATGCATCATGATTTCATTAAAGATTCCTTATGGTATGCTTGTTCCCTTCCTTGTTCACTCACTGGGTTTGTACTCACCGTTTTTAAATTCATGTTTTCAGATCACGAGGCAACAGGTAACTAGGACGAGGTGTCCTTGTAAACTTATATCCATCTTTTGGTAGGTGTCTCGACATTCGGCAGCTGTATATTCATCCGAGTCCCTTCGCTGGAAGTCGAGTGTTATTTTGTTTTGTATAGACAAACTTAATGTAAATTATTAGAATACATGTTGTAGACATTGTATGTAAATTTTTAAGGAGTAATGCCAGTACGAGTTGGCAATGTATATCACTATTTTGATTCAAAAGTATAAAATATGACTTAGCGATATTTGATGGAATGATGAGTAGGATAAATCGATAGGCTTGCTTGGGCTTAATGGACTACGTTTATTGACCCCTTGCGCTGGTCATGGCCCGAAAATTTGGGTCGTGACAACTAGGTTGGCCCAAGTCTCCACTAAACCCACGATTTGCCTTGTGAATATACTGTTTGGCCTTGTGTGCTTGCTTCCTAGCACCAATGGATAGCACTAGCTCTCTCTCTTTCTCTCGCACTATCAGCGGCTTAAAGCCTCCTTTCCACTTCCACCGTTGGTTAGCTTTAGATCAGTCCTAAGAACTCAAATTTTTTTCTCTTTTTATTAAGCCATTTTGTCACCAAAAACCAAGCTCTCTCCCTCTTTTTCTAGCCAACCACCGTAACCCCAGCTTTCTCTTTTTTCTTTTCTTTCTTTCTTTCTCTTCTCTCTCAGTTTTTGGTTAAATTTTTCTTCTCTCACTCACCACTGACTTATTTCTCTCTCCCGGCTATTTCTTTCTTTTTTCATTTCCTTTGTTCTTTTGCCTTTCTTTTGCTCTCCCTCACAACTGACTTCTCTTTTTCCTTTTTCTTCTTCACTTAATCGACTTTGACTTTTCTTTTCTTTTCTTTCTTATCTTTTCTATCTTTCATCTTTCATTCATTTCTTTTCTTTTATATGGCCTTTCATCTCCAGCAATTTTTACATGGATGGTCGACTATGAGGAACAAAAAGAAGAGTCAAAGCTTCTTTTGAAAGCTTTGACCAAGCTTTGTAACAAAATTACTATTTTACCCTTCAAGGTTCTCATCCTTTTAATTAAGTCCTCTCAAAATCTTTAAATCTCTAATTTCCTTATATTATCTTCTTTTACATATGTACAATTGAGATATAAAGTTTGTACCCCAATACGGTTGTGAGACCCTGTCAAGCTCGATTAAAAGACGGTATTGTATCGAGTGGTACAACTAAGTTAAATCGAGCCTTGAACTAGTTAAAATAGAAATTCTAAGAGGAATTTGAAAATTTTAAAACCAACAGAATGGCTTAGAATAGTGATTTGGAGTTCAAGGTCCAGTTTGGAGTCCATCAGAAAATTGACCAATTAGGGACAAAACGGTCATTTTACCATTTGATGATAAAATGGAGATTTTTAGCCAAGATTTCATCACATTTGACCAAGAATAATTATATAAAATATAATTATGATTATTGGAGTATAAAATGATGTTTAGTAGTGAAAAATTGTGATTCTCGGTATTTATGGAGCAGAAGGGCAAAATGGTAATTTTGCCACTAGAGGACTAAACGAAAATTTTTTTAAAACAATTTTTGCCCCATTTGGTTAATATTGATCAATATTAGTGTTATTTTACGTTGAAAAGTAGAAATAATGAGATTCCGGTATATTTTGGAGTAAAAGGGCAAAATAGTAATTTTTTCGCCCCAAGGGCAAATCGGTAAATTTTTCACCCCAGCACTTGTCAAGATCAAGGGATTTTAATTGTGGTAGGATTGGATAAATACCAGAATATTTGTGGTGGAAAATTAAGAAGAAAAAAGTCAAAAAGTTAAAAATTGGGCCAATAAGCATGTGACACATGGCATGCTTGATTATTTTATTATTTTCTATAGAAATCAGCCCATTAAATCCCCAATTCCCTCACCATATTCGGCCTAGACATCCAGCAACAAGAAAAAAGGAAGAACAAAAGGAAAAACAAGAAAACCTAGGTGGAAATTCAAAGAAAAAATGAAGAAATCAAGGAAACAAGCTAGGTAAGTTAAAATTTCTTTAATTCTCCTTGATACCTAGCTTACCCATGCTTTTGTTCTTGTTTTCCATGGTTGAATATTGAGTTATCATGATGAATTCAATTCTGAAAAATGGGTATGGAAGAGGAATTGTTGTTGGAATAATTTGATTTTAGACTATGTTAGTGTTTAGGGATAGTTAAGCATGGTTATGAACAAAAATACAAAAGAAATATTCAATTTCTCTAGGGTTCCTTGTTGGCCGAACCATGAGGGCTGAATATCAATGGGGGATTGTTTTTATTTCAAGGAAAATGGCATGGAAAATGATGAAGTAAGGTGAAACGGTTATGTAGAAAAAAATTCGATGCTAGTACACCAAATGACCAAATTTTTTCTATAAGGAATTGTGAGGGTTCTAATGCTGAATTTGGCTTTATTTAAATGTATGTGGTAAATTAAGGTATTAGAGGAGAAATGAATTAATTTGGAGGTGATTTGGACACAATCGCCGATTAATCGGGTGATCGGTCGAATTTAATCGATACCGTGATTAAGCGGTAATCGGACATATTTTTGCATTTACATATCAAGCATTAGTAGTTTAAATTAATTTATATCAATTTAGGGACAATAGAGTAAATTCCTTGACTTTGTTATTTGTCAAGGTGGTGAGACGTCCGGAAAAGGCAAAGGAATTACGCCTGAGGATTATTAGTCAGAGTTCACCCGGAATCCGGATTTTCGACACCTGTGAGTGGACTGCCTATCAAAATTGTTTTGGGAATATGACTGTTTTGAACAAAGTGTTTGAATGATTTTATGCAATTTTTCATGAAAATGAATGCCTTGGGAACAAGCTTTTGAAAAAAAAGTTTATGTTATGAAATGTGGTTATTATGGATTTCTATGTGGCTGCATTATATTGATATACATATATGCTTGAATATAATGTTGTGTAATTATGTTGACTCGGCTATGTGCGAGTAGGGAGTGCGCATAAGCCGAGGATGACCTGGTTATGTGCGAGTAGGGAGTGCGCATAACCCGGTGATGACCCGGTTATGTGCGAGTAGGGAGTGTGCATAACTCGGTGATGACCCAGCCATGTGCGAGTAGGGAGTGCGCATGAGCTGGTGATGATGATGATGAGTTGGTGATGATGGTAATGGGTTGGTGAGATGATGATGATGGGTATATATATATATACATATGTAAATATGTGTGATATAGCAAATTGATGGACAATGATTTATGGTTGTAATGTACATGAAAGTTGACACAGTGTACTTTGAGAATTTTCATGAATTTTAGGTTGATTTTATTAGTTAAGTAGGATGGCTTTTTGTTGAGTGAGAAAAAATGTTTCTCTTGTTGCTCTATTTTCACTGCAACAAAATTCATGCTTGCTGTAGCGAGAAACTCTCGGGTTTGGAGGGGTTTGAAATAGGAATGAACTAAATTGTATTGTTTTGAAACAAGTGCATCATGATTTTAAATTCTCCCTAATTGTTGCTTGTTCCCTTCCTTATTCACTCACTGAGTATTGTACTCACGTTTTATAAAAATTCATGTTTTCAGATCAGGTGACTGTTGGACCCTAGATCGAGGAGTCCTCGTAGTTCATCTCTTGGGTATGTGTCTGGCATTCGATAGCAATCCCTTTTATTGTAAATGTCTCCGCTGGAAGTCATGGGTCGTTTTGTATTATGAATACAATCTAACAATGTGAATATGTGTATGCAATGTAAATTGCTAAATACATGACTGGTATAGTGCATGTATATTATTATCTATAATGCCATTGTGTTTTGGCTATGTTCACACCCGAAAAAAAAATGTGTGTGTGTGCATGATATGATAAATTTGTTAAGAAAAGGTAAATGGATAGGCTGGCTTGGGCTTAGTGAGCTATGCTCATTGAGCTCATGCGCCGGTCATGGCTCGAGAAATTGGGTCGTGACAGTGGTATTCCCATAATATTTAAAATATTATTTACCTCGCGCTATCTTTATTTAATAAAGACACGCGGGCTCCATTAGCGTCATTTTTCTCTGAAATTTCCTCGTTCTTTCTCTCCCCCACTTAGATTGACCATATACTCATTCTTCATGAAAAAATTTTAACACTGAATAAAATATTAATATTTTAATATTATTTTATTAATAAAATATTATTTATTCCAAAAATTTCCTTTTGTCTCCTTTTGTGTCCTTGGTACCCAAAATACCTTATCATGCCTCAATTGACTTCCGAATCACCTTTTATCTCACAAATTCTCCTTCGATAAAAATATTATTATTTTATTGTTATTTTCTCGCGTGCAGAATATTTTATTCTAAACTATTCCTTTCATTTTTCATCACTTTTAAACACTATAATTGACCTAAATTCGCATTCGATAAGCTTTATTAGTCACCATATTAAAGTATGGGGTATTACATACAAAAACTTTGACCGTCAGCAGAGTGACTCTGGATGGGGAGATATGACTATTGAGTGTCAAGATACCTACCCAAGGGATGGGGTACGCGGACACCTCAATCTACATATCAACCACCACTGAATCTGAAAACATGAAATTGAAAACGTGAGTACAAACTCAGTGAGTGAACATAGGAAGGGAACAAGCATCAATACGAGAAGTTTTAGAAATCATGATGCATTTATGTTGAAGACAATGCAATTTAACTCAATTTCTTGTCACAACGGAAATCTGTCTTTGCTGCGGTGAAAATCAAGTGGAAATCAATACAATCATAATATATAATTTCCAAACCTCTATATATATATATAACCACCAGCCTAGCCCCCCCAACTCTGTCTCGGCTTATGTGCACTACCACACCGCACATAGCCGGGTCAGCACAGCTCATATGCACTCATACACCGCACATGGCTAGGTCAGCACAGCTCATGTGCACTCCTACACTGCACATGGCTAGGTCAGCACAGCTCATGTGCACTCCTATACCGCACATGGCCGGGTCATAATTATCACACAAAAATATCATTTAATGTATAATATACACATCAACATAATGTAGAAACTCATGAATTCATCATGTTCATATCTCATAATATCAAAAAATTTCATCAAAGGCTTGTTCCCATGCAACTTTTAAAGAAAAACCAACAAAATATTTCGAGTGGCTCAATCAAGCATAAAATCATTTATTCCAAAACATTTTAATGCAAGTTCACTCACTTGGCAACAATGAGGTATTAGGTCGCTATTTGTTCGAAGGTGTCTCTAACTATTTCCACCGGCCGGTCGCTTGTTATTTACTCCGACACGCCACCACAATACTCTAACTTTACTTTAACACATCTTAGCAATAATCCAAACTCAATATGTTTAGTGCATCAATCCCACCTCTGTTTCTCACCCTATCATGAAACCATATTCAATTAACTCACATCTTAAGGCATTTTCACTAAAATTGCTTATATCCGTTTCTTATGTAATTCTTTAAATTATAACATCGATAACTTATTTATAATGTCCCGTACCTACGTCAACCTTTTAATTAACTTCTGCCTAAATCCATATTATATTTCCACAGTATTAACTATATTTACAGCAACTATAGTCATTTCAAATCTATCCAATTATTTTCCAATTTCAATCCACATTATTTCTCCTTATTTCTTCAAAATACTATACCACTCAACTTAACATTTTCAACTAAATTATGCCAATAAATCCTCCGACAACAAAAATTCTTCGCAACGAATCATTTAAAATTTCTTAACTTCACTTTAGCACTATTCATTAATTTCATATTTTCTTCTTTACTTTAGTCCTATGACACATCCTAATACAATTTTTTTAAATATTGTATTAAAGTAATTTAACTTTAATTCATACCACTAATAACCAAAATTTAACTAAACAAGTGGGCTAGCCCTAATTAATCTAACTTCACAACAAGCCCAATAAAAAGCAAGGAAATTTTCTTTTTTACCTATTTGGGCTAGGTTGGCCTAAGCCCAAATCTCCACCTTTCTTCTCTTTTGGGCCTACACTTCCTTGTTGCCTTTGGGCTTCTTCTCATGAGCTCTTTCCATTATTTTTTATTTATTTATTTTTATTTTTTTTCACTCACAAACGGCCACCATTTCCTCCTCTCTCTCTCACTGCCGACAGTAAATTTCTGCCCCTTTCAACCTCAAAAAAATTAGCAGCCTAAGCTGCTCATTTCACCCTCAAAATCGGAAGCCAAAACCTTAAAAATCAGTAGCTAAAGCTGCTCCTTTCAGCCTTCAAAAATCAGCAGGTAAAATTGCTCATATCACCCTCAAAATCGGTAGCCAAAACCTCAAAAATCAGCAGCTAAAGCTGCTCCTTTCAGCCTTAAAAAATCAGCAGCTAAAGCTACTCATATCATCCTCAAAACCGGCAGAAAAATAGCTCCCTTAAACTCAGCTTCTTCTCCCTTCCTTTTCTTTCTTTTCTCTTCCTCACCGTTTGACTTTTCTCTTTTTTTCTTTCCTTTCTTCTTTCTCTTTCTCTTTCTCTCCCTCGACTGTTTCTCTATTTTTTTTCTTTGCTTTCTTCTTTTGCTTTCCTTTTGCTCTCTTTCACAACCGACTTCTCTCTTTCCTTTTTCTTCTTCACTTAACTGACTTTGACTTCTCTTCTCTTTTTTTTTCTTTTCTATCTTTCATCTTTATCTCATTCTTTCTTACTAACTTGGCCGGCCACCTTACTTGACTTTTCTTCCCCATTTCACTATTTTCTCATATTTTCTCTTCCATTTCCTTTCATTCATTTCTTTTCTTTTGACTTTTCCTTCATTTTTATCTTTTCTTTTCTCCTCATTTTCTTTGTCGTGGACGGCATGTCCATGAATTCATGACTTTTGACTTATTTTCTCCAATTATTTATGTATAAAAATCACATGATAAGACTTTATCACTTTCCATTTAATTTCACTACATAATCCTCCAACTTTCATATTTTAAAATTCGGTCTTTTCGACACGTCTAAAATTTTGATTTTCATCTATCTTCCTTCCTCTATACATATACCACCAAAATATCAAAATTGTATTTCAACTCGGTATCCTGATAATATTAAAAATATTTATTTACTCGCGCTATGTTTACTTAAAAAAGACACGCGGCCCCATTAACGTCATTTTTCTTCAAGATTTTCTCATTCTTCTTCTCCCCCACTTAGATTGACCATACACTCCTTCTTCATGGAAAATTTTGACACTAAATAAAATATTAATATTTTAATATTATTTTATTAATAAAATATTATTTTATTCCAAAAATTTCCTCTTATCTCCTTGGTACCCAAAATACCTTATTATGCCTCAATTGGCATCCAATAAGCTTTATTAGTCACCATATCAAAGTATGGGGTATTATAGTCTCCCCCACTTAAATAGAATTCGTCCTCGAATTCACGTCGATATCGAGTTATCAATCTCATTCCATGATCTTATTCCATTTCTCCTTTTATAGGGAATTTTGATCTATTCACCTCGTTTACCTCTAGTTCAACTTGAACACTTCACTTATGTTTATTATTATCCTTTAGAATCAGATCAGCAGTACACTTCACAATCATAATCTCTTATATTGAGACTCCAAGCATGCCTCTATCACTATCATTAAATTTGAACCATAATCTCCATCTCAATCATACTGATTTCAATCGCATATTATACTTACTTATGTACACCTAATCACCATCTTATTACTCCATTCCTTGTCAAAGTTCTCAACACTCATTCACCTTATCTCCATACACTATTACATAACTTATGGCATCATAAACATGCCTTATTCATTCCTATACCTATTTACAACATTTTGGGGAATTGAATCTTTCAACCATTCCCTCATACTTCATGTTTTTCTTGTATTTATACAACTTAAGTCTTCTTAATCATATTAGTCCATCTTGTATGACTTAATCACGCTATAGATTACATTTCCTTGATATCATTTCCTTGGATATTCCTCCAAAATTTCTTATATCAACATAGTTCCACTTCTAATGGAATTTCTTATCACTGTATTATCCATACAGCTCATCAAATGTATCAAGTTTAAATCTCGAATCTATAAAAATAGTTCTTCATTTTAGTTGGTCATGTCATCAATTCCACATATACTTATGTACATGCACTTCTAAACGTCAACATTCCTCATTAAGTGTAAGGATTTTTGTGTTCAAGTGCCTTCGGACTAAGTTTCCCTTTATTTGTTTCCCATCCATAACCAAAATTTGATATAATAATTCTCATGTTTAATCTATAAACATTGGGGTATAATCCATTTTAGATTACCCTTTTTATATGTTTAATTTTATATGTTTAAATCACCATTCCACTTGCGTCTTACCACAAGTTACTTCTTACATAATCCATTCGAATTCTCATTATGCCTATGCATAACTTCACATCATGTACATGCCTATACTCCTTTCTTATCATTTCCAATTATATGCTTAAGTATCATTATATTATATATCCTTGCATCACAATGTCATTAGTCACATCTCACTTGCCAACTGTCATTTTCATTAAATTGCAATTCAATATATGTATATGCTTTATAATTTCATTAATCCTTCAAAGATTCATCCTTACTTGCTCATTACATCTTATGCCATACCACAATTCCTAAACGTCATCCTTGTTTCTCAATTTTTCTTCATACCTCTAACATATATATACGATATCCTTGTTGCGTCTCAATTTTAATGAGTCACTTAAGACTTAGACTCATTCGAATCATGCATGCCTCAAGCATTTTTGAATTCCAATTTCCATCATACATTAGGAGGTTTTCATTATCTGACTTCATTATCAAGGTTACCTTCACTCATCCTTTGCTCTATTCTTTCATACTAATATAACATCATTCTGCCTTAAGCCATTTACGATATGTACTTGAAATTACAAGACTTAGAACAAGTTTCTTTTAATGTATTTCTCAATGTCAATGTGAATATCGCTTTCAGCTTATGGCGTCCTTTTTGTAACCACACAACTTAATGCTTTTTTTCACAAGATTCATAGCAGGATTCCTTTTGAGTATTTCCTTGCAGATACTCACCTTAAACTTATGTCTCACCGCACATGATCACATAACCCATGGTTTAGCCATTAGGCTCCTTAGCAAGTTCCAAAATCCCACATATTATAGTGGTCATTTATGATTGGTAATTCTTTTTCAAAGATGTTTATGCATTCCTGAAACACTAAATCACTTATATGCTCTTTAACATCCCGAGCATATCATTCCAAAAACGTGCACTTATTCTCCAAGATATGTAAATGCATACTCGTCTATTCTTATTTCAATTTATCTTCAAGGGTTTCTAGCGTGCCACATAATAGGCCTTGTGTTATTACTCCTTTTTTCATTCAACTAAGTCAAGGCAAGATTTGTAAATCCGCATAGTAATACTTTATATTAACTCATTTTCTATTCCATGCTTATAATCTTTCATTCACACTTTTGTCACTTGGTATTAACATCCTTTACCAACGTCTTATACATTTATCTAACTTTTCAATCACTTTTTCCTTAGCCTTTAACCAGGCTTAATCTCTTGTCTTCTTTATTTCATAGGATTTGACTTTAATCAACCTATTATTCATCTCAATACTTCACATGGTAATTTATCTCAATGTAGCCATTTCAAGAACTCTCTAGCTTCTCTTTTGCTTACATGGCAATACATAAGGCAATAAAAAAATTTTTTTTTTCCAACTCACTTAAAACTCCAAATAACCACACTCAACATCAAGATCAATGAACATAATCCGACTTGTAAATGTATCATCATGCCACTTATAATTACTCGTGCTTTTTAGCTATGGAATGTTCTTAGCGTTGCACCGCTGGGCAGTCAGCACTGCGGTGCTGCGACTACTAGAAATTTCCTCATCAAAGCTATTTGTCTGCATTCAAGGTCACTGCATCAATCATCCTCAACCATCTGGTTTCTCTTCTAGGCATATATCACGATTTCCATAAGCATATGTACCTTCTCTTTGCTTGTCATATGCACTAGGCCAAGTTCATACTTTCAACTCATTTTATGTAAAACTCGACCCTATAAATACATGTCATGACATACATGCACTGAGTAGCATGTTATTACGCTAAGAAAGTCCCTAAGAATAGACGAAACCCGGTATTGTACCTAACGGTACACTTGAGTTGATTTAACCTCGAACTAGTTTAAATAGGAATCGTAGGATGAAATTTAATATTTTACAATTCAAGAATGATTAAAAATGATTGTTCGGAGTTTGAATGTTCATTTGGGGTAAAATTGGAAATTTTAATGTTCAAGGGTAAAATTGTCATTTTGCCACCTAAGATAATAATTTGATCATGGAGTGAAATTTTTGATCAAGATTAACTATTTGGAGTATAATTTAATGATAGGAAGTGAAAAATTTCAATTTTGGCAATTTTTGGAACATAGAGGCAAAACGGTAATTTTGTTTTTTCGGGGTAAAAACCGTAATTTTCACCACCCAAAACTTGTCAAAATCATAGGATTTATTTATTTTTGGTATGAATAACTATGGTATTTTAAGTGGTGAAAAATTGAAGTTTAAAAGATGAAATTTTAAAAATGGGCCAATGGGAAAGTGACACATGGCATTTTTTTTAATGATTTAATATTATTTTAATGAAAATTCAGCCCATTTAAACCCCATATTAAGTGATGGCCAGCCATAAGGAAAGAACAAGAGAGAAAATAGAGAGGAAAGGAAGAAAAGAGAAAAACAAAGGAAAACTAGAAAATTCAAAAGGAAAATCACATTTTTCGTCCGTTTATGCATCTAACGGTAAGATTTTTCGATTTTAGCTTGATTTCTATCTTTCCTATGCCTTTATTTCCATTAAGCATGCTTGAGGAGAGAGATCAAAAAGTGAAACCAAGGGCTGGCTGAAATTCTAGGGGAGAGATTTTGGAATTTTAGGTTTTGATTTTTAGTTAAATTGGTAGTTTTAGTTAGTTAAATGTGTATAGAAATTAAATTGGGCAAGAAAGCATGAATTTTTCACAATACCCACCCTTGGCTGAATATGCATTGATGTACAATGATGATGAACTGATTTTTATTCTAAGAGAAATGAAGAGAAAATGATGAAAAATGGTTAAATGTGATAGAAAAACAAAGTGGAAAATTAACCGAGTAAATGTCCCATTTTTTGATCGAATTTTCCAAGGAGGAAAGTGAGCTGATTTTGGTGATTTTAGTGAGTTATTGGCTGATATTTAGTGGTTAGAAATGTTGGAGAGAAAATGGGACAATTTAGAGCTAAAATGGAGCGCGTTAGCAATTTAACGGGTAAAGTGCCAAAAATAGGTTAATACCGCGTTTAAGCCGTTTTAGGCTATTGCATTTCATACCATGCACTAGTATAGGATTTAAGTCAATTATATAGTGATTTAGCATCAATGTGGTGAATTGGGTAAATTTTGCAATGTGTTTAGGAGGAGAGTCTTCCGGTAAAGGCAAGGAAGTTGTACCCGACGAACAATGATCGGGGCACCTAAAAAGCAATTAGTTTGTACAAACTGTGAGTAAACCTATTATTATTGTAAATGATCTAGAGTTTGTTTTTAAATGCTCTTTATGTATTTTATGAAATGAAAATGAGATTAAAATGAGATTTTTGATATTTTAGAAATAAATGTGACAAATAAAAATATATTGTGTTGATTATGAAATTGAGTAATTGGAGGTTGTCAATTATTTTGAAATATATATTTTCCTATGAATGGCTTATGAAATATGAGTATATGTGGCTATATTTGATAAATTGCATTGGGAATTTATGTAAGCTGTTTTTACTATGCAGGTTGGGTAAATAAATAAAAGCCACGTTATATTGTCGAAATTTTATTAAAATTGGTGGGTTTAGTCACTACAGTGACGGATTTCCTTGGACTGCCTATTAGAGGGGCACAGTAAACCCGGTTACATAATTACTCCGGTTGTAGAGGCGAGGAGGGTAACTCCCGAGGTAGTAATAGAGCTCACTTCATGTCGAACCCCCACGTGAATGTGTAACTCTGCCAACGCCAAGGAACGACTTGTTTTAAAAATAAAAATGTATTTCACATGTAAATATCATAACAACCTTGGCGGACTCAGTTAGATGCCTCGGCCAAGGTATCCCCGAGGATTAGTTTTGGCTTGAGCCTTGTTTTAATAAAAGTCATAAGCCTTAACAACTATATTGGTAAATTACAAATATTTTATGGTTTAAGGAATAAATTGAAAACCTTATGAAATGGTTTGTAATTTGTTGTTTAAACTTGCCTCCATGTTACTTGCTTTTAGATGTTTATAATAATGTCTGTTTACTCATTGGGATTGCAAAATCTCACCCACCTCCTTTCCAAATATTTCAGGCCTGTGGTAGCTTGTAGATACCCTATTTTGTCGAGGATTCTAGTTGACATCTCTATCTCATAGATAGTAGGTTACAATCACCAGTACTTGGTGTATTCATGGGCCACTTGTCATTGTAATTATTATTGTACATTATAACTTTGTAAATTATGGAATGTATGAATTTATTTTACTTTCACGTTACAAAGGATTACTTACACGTGTTTCTATAAATATTCTTTTATATAAAAATGCTATATTTTAATCAATATTTTGAATAGTAATATTTATCTATAAATTGTTCACAAGAAAGGCAAGAAACTAATATGTAAGCCTTGCGGGGTTTCGATTGGCATTCCGGGTAATGAGTGTCAATCGGAACGTCGTGGCGGTTGTCATGGGCCCGAGGGAGGTTCCGGGTCGTGACATTTTACCTGTTTAAACTTATCATCAATCATTAAGTCTCACCATGGGACATCCTTTCCATATTGTATAATGACTTCAAATTATATATATAACAATACACATAATTATTCACTATTTATGGTATCCCACAATTCTTATCCTCCATAACTAATTGTCTTTCTTATTTTGTAACTCCAAAAATTTATTGACTTTCGGTATAAATGACCACGAAAATAGTTCACTTTCCTCTTCACTTTATTCTCACAATCCTTATTAAATAAAAAATTTCATTTTTTCCCAAACTCCATAATTTAACTCCATTGGGCTATATTTGTGCCCAATTATTACCTCATAGTGTCATGGCATCACTTGATAATCCCTTTCATGCTTAAGTTACAATCATCAACTTAATCACGTTGTCCATTTCGAATGTCATTTATAACCTTATTGATTCCTCCCATAACCTTTCTCGATAATTATATTACCAGTTTACCTCTGTCATACCAAAAGATTCTCGTACACATCCAGTAATTTAAACAGCTACTTTACATCCCGTTCGAGTCATACAAAATAAAAGCCAACTCCTAACTCTTTTGTACAGATAACTACTACATTTTCCCTTAAACAACACCTGCCTAGACTTATGGTGATACACAGTTCAACGAAGGTATTAAGTATCTTTAGGATCCTCGTAGCCTTGATCCGGGCACATCAACAGATCCTCTTTCGGGTCCTCCTCCTCCTCCTCCTGAGATTTTCTCCTTTGTTCCTCAATCCAAGCTTGCTGTATTTTCTTACACTCTTCGTCACTCACAAGTGCAACACCTATTCCACATCCAAGAGGAAAGTGTCGAACAGCTGAGACCTTCCTAGGACGAATATATCCCCTTGCAATTGCCTTCCTCGTCCATTCTCTATGCCACTCCTTAGATTGTTTCAAAAGAAAATTTCTTACAATTTTCGAAGTATCGGAGCTATCCTCACTTTCAAGACTCTCACTACTCTCAAGACTTTCCTTATTACAAAACCATTCTGCTAAGTTTGGAGGAATCCTATTAATAGGAATTCGGGATGGACCACTTTTCGGATTACCTGGATTAGGGCGCCATTGGCTCCTGACAGTGGAATCTAATGATCCCTAGCTAGCACTATGAGGGGCATTGGGACTACTGCCTTTCCTAGACATAGCGCGTACGATAGGCACACTTCCAAACCTATAAGCAACCAAGTATAAATTACTTAGCCATTTATAACTCATAAGAACAAGTAGGGTTCTAATGATGTAAGGGCCCATGTAGCCTTATGTCCTTGACTTGCATTGCGCACCCATAATCCAAGGAAAAGACTCCACAAGGACTCCAACAACTCCGCTGACCACACAGGAATACCTAGGACTCAACTAAACCTAGAGCTCTGATACAAAGTCTGTCACAGCCTAATTTTCGAGCCATGACCGGTGTAAGGACCCAATAGACGTAGCCCACTAGGCCCAAGCAAGCCTCTCAATATGCATTTGTATATTAACCCATTTGTCACAACCCGAAACTCTCATCGAGCCGGTGACAACCGTTGCGATGTCTCGATAAACATTCATTACCCGAAATGTCAATCGAAACATCGCAAGGCTTAACATAAGTTTAAACATCTAAAACCTTCATTTAAAATGAAATTATGATTATTTGGATATAATAAAAAATAAAAGAAATATTCAATAAAATATTCAATTTTCTTATAAAACAATATTTTTAGAGTTATATATAAATAATTTTTTTGTAGCAGCGTAAAAGCAAAATAAATTCATACATACTGTAATACAGTAAGCCAGAGTATTTAATTTAATTTACAATAACTAGTGGGCCCCCGAATAACTAAAAGTAAGGAAGATTGTGAACCTACAGTTTGGAGGATGGAAATCCAATGGTAGCCTTAATGAAATCAGCTATCTACAGCCTATTCTGAGCCTGAAATGGGTGGAAAGGAGGGTGGCGAGATTATATAATCCCAGTGAGTAAACAAATACCATCTAAAATATCTAAAGCCGAGTAAATGGATACAAATAAAATAGTTTAACATACTGTAATTCATCACCTTTCAACAAGTTTCAACCAAAAAAAATCAATTCATAAAAATCGAGTAATCAACATGGCTTATGAATTTCTTAAAACTTTGGCTCGTGCCAAAATCATTCTCATACCTAGTTATCACGGATACCTTGATCGAGGGCTATCCTAACCGAGTCCGCCAAGGCTGTTAAAAAGTTATGTACACATAAATCATGTTTTTATTTTGAAAACATAGCCGTTCCTTGGCGTTGGCTGAGTTCACCCTCACGTGGTGGTTTTGCGTGAAGTGAAACTCTAAAGTTATACCTTGGGAGTTACCCTAATCGCCTCTCCAACCGAGGTAAAATATAACGGGATTCCGTGCCCCTCTAATAGGCTGGTCCACAGAAAACCCGCCCACTGCAGCAAGCTAAACCCACCATACAATAAAACTTGCAATAGCATGACATGCCAATTATTTTATTTTATTTTACAGCCTTTCAAGGCAAATCAACAATCTATACATTTCCAACACATTTATCAAATCAACCATTCATGCCAATATTGCCATAAGCCAATCAATTAGAATCATAAATTTACAACACACAAAAACAGTCTCCAATTACTCTATTTGTCAAACCATCATTCAATTTTAAAACAATTTTATGAAATCATTTCATTAAATCACATTTTGTTTATAAAATCGAAAAATTAATCATTTAATTCATTTTTCATAAAATTCACAAAATCGAATAAAACGTACTTTAGATAATTAAGATGATGATAAGGTTACTCATTATTTCGAGAGTCGAATTCTAAGTACTTCGATTCTTGATCCTCGGGTACTATCTCTTTACTTTTGCCAGAATACTCACCACTTAGACATAATGCACAATAAGCCATTTACTACGTTGTGCTAAATTGTTATAAAGCCAATTCAGGCTTTATACTAATGTATGAAATGGGTTGCAAATTGTTTGGATTATTGTCTAAACATGGTGTTCTACAAAAATTCAATTGTGTGCCTAAATTAAACGGTATTGGCCTAATTCGATCTATCAATCGATTAATTGGCCAATACGTCCAATTCAACTCCAAATAATTCCATTTTTCTCCCAATACTCCAATTCATCAAACACAAATTAAATAACTTGAAATATGGCAAAATCATCCTCACATTTTCTTTTGAAAAATTCAGCCATGGTGGGTGCATGAATACTATGATTTTTCCTACTTGATTATCACACCATAAATCACTAATTCCTAACCAAATCACTTGAAATAAAATCAAAATCATCATCAACCTCATGATGTTGGCGATTAACCTGTCCTTGGGAGCTAGGGGATTCTTGTGCTGTAGGTCTCCCCTCTACTACCCTCTGTATATCCTCCATACGAGTCGCCATCATTTCTACAACCCAATTTACTCCCTGTAGGCCTGCCCCAAATCCTCAATGGTAATAACCCCCAACTGGGTGTCTATCTACATCACCTGAGGACTGTCCTTCCTCTCGCCTCTCATAGGTGTATCCGCCCTCACCGACCTAGTGGCCCTGCCACGTATACCTCGGCCCCTCAGGGTGGATCATCTTGCTCCCCCATCTGTCTTGAGGTGACTCGTGTCTTAGGTGGCATTCTTACCTAGACAAGAGCAAACACCTGTTATTAAACACATTTTATAATCATATGTAAGGCAAAAAGGTGGTTTCTAAGATAGGGAACTATGCGGTCCCTTGGTCGTAAAATGTGCCGCCGTTCACACTTCACAACTGAAGTTTCCACATAAAGACCTAACTCTCCTCTGGACCAATAAAAGGAAAGTCCTAGGACCTAGACAAACCTAGAGCTCTGATACCAACATTGTCATGACCCAAATTTTGGGCCATGACCGGCACATGGGCCCAATGAAAAATTTTCTTTCCTCCCAAAGAAAACCACCCTACTGAAATGTCCAAAACCAATAAGAAACACATAACAACTTCCCAAAGTTTAACATATCGAATTTCACATACATTACAACCATATACCATTACTCATAAATTTCTTATAACACACATGTTTACATATGTATAAATATATACATATACCCATCATCATCATGCACACCATCCCATCATCACCAGCTCATGCGCACTCCCTATTCGCACACGGTTGGGTCATCACCGGTTTATGTGCACTCCCTACTCGCACATAACCGGGTCATCATCGGCTTATGCGCACTCCCTACTAGCACATAGCCGAGTCCATATAATTACACAATAATATATTCGTACGTATATACATATATCAACATAATGTAGCAGTATAGGAATCCATAATAGCTACATATCACAACATAACCCATTTCTCAAAAGCTTGTTCCCAAGGCACTCATTTTTAAGAAAAGTTGTATAAAATCATTCAATCGCTTCGTACAAACAATCACATTCCCCAAAACGAATTTGAAATGCAGTTCACTCACTGGTATATTGTTAAGCCTTTAGCTGACTCTAATTCCCCTAATGATCCAATTGGGGCAATGAGGCTTCGTTAGAACCTAGAATCACATTAGCATAAGCATTATGTTAATTCACACACTATAACCCTAAAAGCTATCTCTTAATTAGCTTTCAATTGCCATTTTAAATGGCTCTATATGTTCACTACCTAATCACATTAGAGTCAATACACAATCTCAACAATAAACTCACAAATCAATCACTAAACATTATCAACACTTAAAACTCAATTCTAATTTACTACTCACCTTGATAGCTTTGTAACTTTGAAATTCTTTCCAATAATTCCCAAGTTTATTATAGGGCTTTCTTTCTCTTTCTTTCTCTAAACACTTAGCTAGTGAGAGAAAGTGTGGAAGTAGGATTTTTTCAAGGGTTTTAAAGTGAGAGAGTGAAAGAATACAAGGGTTTTAGTCAAATGGGCACAAAGGTATGAAAACTAGAGCAAGAGAGAGAAAGTTATGAAAGCTTCACATCAAGCTTCCATGGAGAATGGAAGCAACGTGAGATGGGAAGAGAACAAGAAGAAGAAGCTGCTGGAAGGAGAAGATATTTATAGCCCAAGCTTATCCACTCTCATTAAATTACCAAAGTGCCCTCCACAATATTAGCTTATTCTCCTCTAATCTTTTATGCAATCTTTTTGCACTTTTGACACTGGGACAAGGTCCATAATGGTCTAGAAATGCTTGGGTTCATGAAAACTTAAAAATTCTAATCCAAGGTGAAAAATGACCATTTTGCCCATATCGTGAAAATCATTAAAATTTTTGTTTCCTTGTCATTTTACCCCTAATTTCATCATTCATTTATGCTTGAGGCCTACTTAGGCCATAATATTGTTTAAAATCTTACTTTTATGGGCTCACTAAAGAAATGACGAAATTACCCCTGATTAGGGATATCGCGTATTTTACTAACTATGAGTCTATAAAGGTCAAGGTCTCACACAACATGAGATGGAAGAAGAAGAAGGAGAAGAAGCTGTTGGAAGAAAAAGGTATTTATAGCTCAAGCTTATCCATTCCACTTGAAATTACGAAAATGCCTTTAGCACATTAACTTGTTCTCCTTCAATCCTTGGTGCAATCATTTTACTCTTTTTATACCAAGACAAGGTTCATAATAGTCTAAACATGCTCTGGTCTCTGAAAACTTAAAAATTTTGACTCGGGATGCAAAATAACCATTTTGCCCCTATTATGAAAATTTGTGTCACTTTTAGTTTTCTTCGTGTTTTCATCATTACACATCATTTATTCATTCCTTAGGCCTATTTAGACCTTAATAGCATAAAAAACCCCACTTGTAGGAGCTCACCAAGAGAAATTATGAAATTACCCCTGGTCCGCATTATCACGTATACTTCTAGTTTCGTGTTTATAGAGGTCGAGATTTCACGGGTTCACTTCTAAATTACCCTTTTAACCTAGTAATCAACCTTAATTGGTATTCGTAAACTTTATTAGCCATTGTATCAAAATACAGGATACTACAGTCTCCCCCACTTAAAATGAATTTGTCCTTGAATTTAAATCGGAGTAGGGTGAACAACCAAAGTTTTAAAATTCTTCTATATCACTTTCGTTGACCATTTTTAATATAAGATCTCGGTTTATGCATCATATTAACCTCCAATCTTATAGAAAACTCGACAATGTCATAGTATATAGTTATGTGCACCACTCTTGTTGGATCAAAACAATATCATTTTTTATCTTATGAAGAGGATTCAAATATGCTATTAATTCTGGTCACACCTCAATCAAATCATCCTTAAATCATCAATCATGCATGTTTACCTAACCATCCACAATTCTTCTACCTTGATCTTTTATCAAACCTTCCAACATTCTAGCATTTATTCCACCATTAACTATGGGTCTAAATGGTCAACCAACCTCTATTCCATTTTACATACCTCTATACAAATTCCATTCAAGCATTTCATAATACATAAGGATCCAACACTCTTTATTTATTCATATATATTTAACATCACATTTGATTCAAATCCGGTAACCATTAGTAACCATATTCCCAAAAACAAAACTTCAGTACTTTCATGATCAAGTGCTTATTAGATAAATCTTAACTTATACCATGAAGCATTTCAATAAGTCATGACATTCACATACCTCCTATGATCTTATCCAATCCCTTTAATCAATAACTCAACTTCTCAAAGTTAAAGTTGTTCAAAATTTTCCTTTAAGGCTCCTTTCTAAGTCTCATCCTGATTATTGATCATTTCTATATTTCCAATGTCGTAGCTAATTTATTCATCATCAATCACATACAACATATCTAACTTGAAATTCTTCAAATTTACTACAAATACTAAATCTTGCAACCTTATTAGTTTATTAGTCCAAAGATGAAATTTGACACTTACCTCTCCTTAAGTGTACTTTAAAATCAAGGAATCATTTACTAAGACCTTTCCGAAATCAACTTCTTTAGCCCTTTTACCTTAGAAAATTAAATCCATAATCCTTCATTTTGAATCATGGGCTCTATGCCAATCAAGGTAGATTTTACACTTTTAATTACATGAATTCAAAAGCACACCTTTACTCATAAGCTATAAACTTTTCCCCACATCTTTATATATCAAAACTATATATATTGAAGTTATACCAAAACCGATACGTCATTTTCCATTGCCCCTTAAGATATTAATGTAGTACCTCGTATTTTGATACGGTAGCTAATAAAGTTTACAGATGCCAATTGAGGTTGATTACTGAGTTAAAAGGGTAATTCAGAAGTGAATCCATGAAATCTCGATCTCCATAGACACATAACTAGAAGTAGACGCGATAATGCGAATCAGGGGTAATTTCGTAATTTCTCTTGGTGAGCTCCTACGAGTGGGGTTTTTTTTTATGCTATTAAGGTCTAAATAGGCATAAGATCGAATAAATAACGTGTAATGATGAAACACGAAGAAAACTAGAATTTTCAATAATTTCACCACAAGGGTAAAATGGTCATTTTTCACCTCCAGTAAAAAATTTTAAGTTTCGTAAACCCGAGCATGTCTAGACCATTATGGACTTGTTTTAGTATCAAAAGAGTAAAAAGATTGCACCAATAATTGAAGAAGAACAAGTTAATGTGCTAAGGGCTTTTTCGTAATTTCAAGTGGAATAGATAAGCTTGAGCTATAAGTATATTTTTCTTCCAGCAGCTTCTTCATTCTCTAGCAGCTTCTTCTCCTTCTTCTTCTTCCATCTCACGTTGCTTCCATCCTTTATGGAAGCTTGATATGAAACTTTTACAACTTTCTCTTTCTAGCTCTGATTTTCATACCTTTGTGCCCTTTTGACTAGAACCCTTGTGATCTTCACTCTCTCAATTTAAAACCCTCAAAAAGTCTTTGTTCAGCACTTTCTCTCACTAACTAGAGGTTTAGAGAGAGAAAGAGAGATTTTACACATTTATTTGGAAGCTATTGGAAGAGAATTCAACTACAAAGAAACCCTAAGGTGAGTGATGAACTAGGCTTGGTTTTAAGTTGTTGATAATGGCTAGTAATTGGGATTATGAGCT
This sequence comes from Theobroma cacao, assembly GCF_053813885.1. NCBI lineage: Eukaryota > Viridiplantae > Streptophyta > Magnoliopsida > Malvales > Malvaceae > Theobroma > Theobroma cacao. The sequence continues at coordinate 27,137,571 of NC_142643.1, forward strand.
GTTTTATTGTTGAGTTGTTTACTCATTTTTAGTGTGATTAGAGCAGTGCAAGGAATAACCATTTGATATAGTTGGAAGCTAATTAGGATTGACTAGTAGAATTTGAATTAGAAACTAGCTTTTGGAGTGATATTAATGTAAATTGGATTGGTTGTGATGTTATGTGTGTATAGGTTCCAACAAGGCCTCACTTGCCCATTTGAACCATTAGTGGAGGTTAGAGTCGATTAGAGGTTCAGCAATACTGGTGAGTGAACTGCATTTCAAAATCGTTTTGGGAATGTGACTGTTTTGTACAAAGCATTTGAATGATTTTAGACAACTTTTTCTTAAAACAAATGCCTTGGGACCAAGCTTTTGCTAAATGGTTTTTTGTTATGATATGTGGTTGTTATGGATTCATGCACTATTGCATTATGAATATATATATATATATATATATATATATATATGTTGTGCATGATAGTTGATATTGTGTATGATGATTATAACCGTATGTGTGGACGATGTGGGGGAATGCACATGCCGGTGATGATGGTTATGTGGGAGATGGATGATGATAGTGCCCGTGTGCACGATGTGGGCGGATGTACACGATGGCACTGATTGTGCATGATGTGGGGGGATGCACACGATGGCGCGAACTATATGCACGATGTGGGGGGATGCACATAAGCCGGGTGTGATTATGATGATATTGATGCTTATCTATGTATTTATGCATATCTATGCTTATGAAATGAAAGTTCATGAATATGGTATATGATTGACATGCATATGAAATTTAGCATGATGAATCTTGAGAAATTCCCATTTTCTTGCAAATTGATCTTTATTACAGCACCAACTGGATTTTTTGTGCAAAAAAGGTTCCTTTTTCACTTAGGTACCCTACTTCTCGCTGCAGCAAGGAACATTCTGTTTTGGCATCAGAAAACTCGTTGCAGCGAAAATAAATCTCGTTGCAGTGAGAAACTCTCGAGTTCTGATGCAGTACCTTTAATTTAATGAAGATTTTGACCACCTTCCCGTCCTAACTGGGAAAAGTGGTAAACATCAAATTTGTAGCCCTTTCTCTTATCTTTCTAATGGTTCAAAATCAGGTTAATTTGACTTCAGAAATGGGAGAAATTCTTGAAAAAATAAAACACATGCAAACTAACACTATTTTTTGCTACAGCGAGAAACTTTCTGTTTTGGCCCCTGAATCTCGCTGCAGAGAGAATGAACTTCACTGTAGAGAGAAACTTGCTGCCATGCTTACTACCTTGCTTGATTTTGACCTACTTTTCACCCATTTAAGTTCATGGATTGATCATGGGTTTGTGAAACATTATGAGGGCATTAATCAAGGTTTGAAATGAGGGGTTTTTAGTAAGAAATTAAATCAAGTGCATTGTTTTTGAAACAAGTGTATCATGATTTCCAAATTCTTCCTATCGATTGCTTGTTCCTTTTTATGTTCACTCACTGAGTTTTATACTCATGTTTTTAAACTTCATGTTTTCAGATTCGAAGGCAGTTGGGACTTAGATTGAGTTGCACACATGTGCTCGCTTTCTTGGTAGGTACTATGGAATCTCAGTAGCCGCACCTTCACTATGGTCACTTCGTTGGAAGTCAAGAGTCATTTTGTATGCCCGATAACACTTTAGTTCACTGACCCCACTAGACATTATTTTAAAATCTCCCAAGGTGTCCGTGTTCTTAGTTAGGATCATACCATCTAACTAAGTATAATTGCATTAAGTATCCTTAAGTTCTTTATGTTCAGCATATCAACATTCATATTTCCCCCTCATTCATGTTATTGACCTTGTTAAGGTATATGTGGCTTTTCAACCTTTCACAATACATTTCACATTTATGCCAGGGCATTCTCAATCTCATGCCAAGCCTATAGGCATGTAACAATAAATTAGGGTAAACTCCCCTATGGGATATGTCACGACCCAAATTTCGGGCCATGACCAGCGCATGGGCCCAATGGACGTAGTCCACTAAGCCCAAGCAAGCCTAATAGTCCGACGTGTTCATCATTCCATCATAAACTGCTAAGTCATTCTTCAAAACTTAGAATCAAAATAGTAATAGATATTGCCAACTCGTATTGGCATTTCTCATTTATTATATACATACATTGTCTACAACATGTATTCCAATAATGTACATTAGGTTCGCCTATACATCTCAAAAAGAAGACTTGACTTCCAGCGGAGGGACTCGGACAAATGTACAGCTACTGAATGCCGACACACCTACCAAAAAGATGGATGTAAGTCTACAAAGAGACCTCGTCCTAGTTATTGGCTGCCTCATGATTTGAAAACATGAAGTTAAAAACGGTGAGTATAAACCCAGTGAGTGAACAGGGAAGGGAACAAGCATACCATAAGGAATTTTTAATGAAATCATGATGCATTCTTTTTTAAAACAATGCAATTTGTTTCTATTCTTATTAAAAACCCCTCATCAAGCCCTTAAATAATTGATCATTTAAAAATCATTAATCCATACACAACAAACCATTTGAAGAATGAAAACTTCAATATTACACAAACAAGTCAAATACGACAACGAATCTTCGCTGCAGCGGATAGGCATTCTTGCTGCAGTGAGAATGAATTTTCGTTGCAGCGACGTTGGGATTTAGTGATTAACCGAACGAGGGTTTCTCAACTAGCCAAGGATTTCTTACTACACCTCCTCATTTTAAACTTAACTCATTTAATCCTTAATGTTGGAAGTCCATGCTCTGATATGGTAGCAAAGAAGTGAAAGATAGGACAGCAAGTGAACAAGATAGGAGACCAAAACAAAAAGTTTTTCGCTGCAGCGAGATTCAATCTTACTGCAGCGAAATTGTAACCCAGAAACAGAATGTTTCTCACTACAGTGAAATTCAATCTCGCTGCAGCAAAATTGCTACCCAGAAACAGAATGTTTCTTGCTGCAGCGAGAATGTATTTTGCTGCAGCGAGAAGCTACAGTGTCATTCTCGCTGCAGCGAGTTTTCGGCCAGCCTACCCTTTCAAAACCTAAGAGTTTCTCGCTGCAGCGAAATACAGGGCATCAAATGAAAATTTCCTTTTCTCTTAAAGAAAACCACCCTGTTTGAAATGTTCAAAACCAATATGAAACACATAACAATTTCTCAAGGTTTAATATGTCAAGTTTCACATGCATTACAACCATAAACCATTATCCATCAATTTCCTATAATGCACATATTTACATATGTATATATATATACGCATATACCCATCATCATCATCACACCATCCCATCATCATCATCACCAGCTCATGCGCACTGTCTACTCACACATGGCTGGGTCATCACCGGGTTATGCGCACTCTCTCTCGCACATAATCGGGTCATCCTCGGCTTATGCGCACTCCCTACTCGCACATAGCCGAGTTAATATAATTACACAACATTATATTCAAGCATATATGTATATCAACATAATGCAGCCACATAGAAATCCATAATAACCACATATCATAACATAAATCATTTCTCAAGAGCTTGTTCCCAAGGCATTCATTTTCATGAAAAATCGTATAAAATCATTCAAACGTTTATCAAATACATTATATTCCCAAAATAAGTTTTGAAGGCAGTCCACTCACCAAATGATTATAGAGCCTTTAGATGACTCTAATTCCCCTAATTGTCCAAATGGGATGATGGGGCTTCCTTAAAACCTAGGATCACATTAACATAAACAATAGATCAATTTACACACTATGAACTCTAAAAGCTATCTCTTAGCTAGTTTTCAATTGCCACATTAAATGTCCATCTATGTTCACTATCTTAATCACTAAAAGTAATGAACATACTCAACAATAAAACAACTCATAAATCCCAATTACTAGCCATTTTCTGCAGCTAAAAATCGAGCTTAGTTCATCACTTACCCTAGGGCTCCTTTGTAGTCAAATTCTCTTCCAATTGCTTCTAAATTAATGGAGTAATTCTCTTTTTCTCTCTAGAATGCCCAACTAGTGAGAGAAAGTCTGGAAATAAGCTTTATCAAGGGTTTTGAAGTGAGAGAATGAAAGAATTCAAAGGTTATAGTCAAAAGGGTTCAAAGGTGTGAAAACTAGAGCTAGAGAGAGAAAATCATTAAAGCTTCAAATCAAGCTTCCATGGAGTTTTGAAGAAACGTGAGAGAGGAGAAGAAGAAGAAGACCAACTACTGGAAAATCTGTAGAAGTTGCTGGAAATTCAAGATATTTATAGGCAATCTTATCCTTTCCCTTAAAATTACGAAAATGCCCCTCCACCAATTAACTTATTCTCCTCCAATATTTTATGCAATCTTTTTGCTCTTTTAACACTGGGATAAGATCCATAATGGTCTAGACATGTTCGGATTCATAAAAACTTAAAATTTTAACTCGAGGTGAAAAATGACCATTTTGCCCTTGTTATGAAAATTATTGAAACTTTCAGTTTTCTTCGTGTTTTCATCAGTACACATCATTTATGCAATCTTATACTTATTTAGACCTTAAAATATCATAAAACTTTCTTTTGGGAGCTTATTAGAGAAAATGACGAAACTACCCCTAACTCGTATTATTACATCTATGCTTAGCTACAAGCCTATAAAGGTTGGGGTCTCACAGGATATCTCTTTCCATATGATGCATAGGGATCACAAGATGTACAACTCTAAATGTATGCCTACATATTGATAACCTCCATAAATTTTATGATCATGGAAACCACAATTTGCAAAACTAGCTTTTTATCAGAAGTTTGCAATCGGAACATTAGTCTCCACATATGTCATTTTGGACATACTTCGCTACTAACATTCGTATACCTTGACCACAACATCCAGTGCAAATTGATTAAGCAATGATCTCCAAATTTACTCTTAGGTACACATATATCAAATTGTACACCACTTAGTGTTAAGATTTTGACTTTACTCATCAATTCTTAACCAATTACATCAATAAGATAGACAATTCACTAAATTTTTGTATCTTGCTTTTGCAGTCATAAGATCAAAATTTCTTAAGCTTAGGATGCAAAAGCTTCCTCGTAGAGCATATCTGAAAATCCACATGTTTTAAGTCCTTGACCTTTGGAGAAGTCACATTCAAGACTAATCATTTACATCATAGGTTGCATATTGAACCAAACATATTTTTAAATTGACCTTTAAAGCAATTCATATATCGATCTTCATATAGAACTCCATATGGCACTTAGACTAAATTTGTCATTTCCATGTCATTTAATTTCAAACTGCTAAATCCACATCTAGTCCTTTAATCCTTTGGCTCCACACTAAGCATAGCAAAATTCAAGCTCATCCTTAGAGTAGATCATTTACTAGCCTTTTACTTCATGACCATATGTCAATTATAATAATCAGCGATTTTCACCCTTGAGCTAATTCATGCAATTATAACCATAAACCACAATAATTCAATTAAAGCCTTGGAAGCTCTCAATTACTTAATTAGAATCAAAACCAACTCCATCTAGGCTACTACACACATATTCAGCACATATTCACATATAAAATATTTTAGAAGTCCGACACCATTTTTATAAGGGTAGGGCAAGCTTAATCAACACAGTGCACTTGCCTCCATGCATGTGGGAATCAGTTTACACCTCCTTTAATACTTAGATGTATAAGCTTCAAGTGAATCTCAATGATCATTATTCGTTCCGGTCAAAGTATGTCCCTTATTACCATTATCACACGTGCTCCTTTATATTGACCTCAAATACCATCCATGGTCATCAAATTTCTTGCCATTGACAATTATGGGCTTAAGTTATAACTCCACGGAATGAATAGGCCATTATGGACCTATTAGTTTAGCTATAATTTCCTCCATCTTTAATTGGAGGAATTTGTTATCACATTAGCCTTTCATTAGGAGCATTTGCTTAAAATCTTTCCAACAACAGCTCATGTCTCGGGTGGCATCTCAAACCCGAAAAATGGTACTACTTATGACCTTTGCATAATGTTAGCAAGAGGGTAGGTTACTAGAAATAGGAGTTTATATAGCCTTCTGTTTATGAATTGTGCTGCAGTCACAAACCATAAACAAGACTCTACATTAACTCCGACAACTCTGCTAACTCACACGAGAATCCCTAGGACTCGACTAAACCTAGAGCTCTGATACCACCTTTGTCACAGCCCAAATAACAGGCCATGATCGATGCATGGGCCCAATGGGAATAGCCCACTAAGCCAAAGCAAGCCTATTTATGCAATTCCAATTATCATTCCTATCCATCATCTTTAAAATGAAGTGCTGTAATGTGAGACCCTGTCAAGCTCGATTAAAAGACGGTATTGTATCGAGTGGTACAATTAAGTTAAATCGAGCCTTGAACTAGTTCAAATAGAAATTCTAAGAGGAATTTGAAAATTTTAAAACCAACAGAATGGTTTAGAATAGTGATTTGGAGTTCAAGGTCCAGTTTGGAGTCCATCAGAAAATTGACCGATTAGGGACAAAACGGTCATTTTACCATTTGATGATAAAATGGAGATTTTTAGCCAAGATTTGATCACATTTGACCAAGAATAATTATATGAAATATAATTATGATTATTGGAGTATAAAATGATGTTTAGTAGTGAAAAATTTTGATTCTCGGTATTTATAGAGCACAAGGGCAAAATGGTAATTTTGCCACTAGTGGACTAAACGAAAATTTTTTTTTAAACAATTTTTGCCCCATTTAGTTAATATTGATCAATATTAGTGTTATTTTAGGTTGAAAAGTAGAAATAATGAGATTCCGGTACATTTCAGAGTATAAGGGCAAAATCGTAATTTTTTTGTCTCGGGGGCAAATCAGTAAAATTTTCGGCCCAGCACTTGTCAAGACCAAGGGATTTTAATTGTGGTAGGATTGGATAAATACCAGAATATTTGTGGTGGAAAATTAAGAAGAAAAAGTCAAAAAGTTAAAAATTTGGCCAATAAGCATGTGACACATGGCATGCTTGATTATTTTATTATTTTCTATAGAAATCAGCCCATTAAATCCCCAATTCCCTCACCATATTCGGCCTAGACATCCAGCAACCAGAAAAAAGGAAGAACAAAAGGAAAAACAAGAAAACCTAGGTGGAAATTCAAAGAAAAAGTGAAGAAATCAAGGAAACAAGCTAGGTAAGTTAAAATTTCTTTAATTCTCCTTGATACCTAGCTTACCCATGCTTTTGTTCTTGATTTCCATGGTTGAATATTGAGTTATCATGATGAATTCAATTCTGAAAAATGGGTATGGAAGAGGAATTGTTGTTGGAATAATTTGATTTTAGACTATGTTAGTGTTTAGGGATAGTTAAGCATGGTTATGAACAAAAACACAAAAGAAATATTCAATTTCTCTAGGGTTCCTTGTTGGCTGAACCATGAGGGCTGAATATCAATGGGGTATTGTTTTTATTTCAAGGAAAATGGCATGGAAAATGATGAAGTAAGGTGAAACGGTTATGTAGAAAAAGATTCGATGCTAGTACACCAAATGACCAAATTTTTTTCTATAAGGAATTGTGAGGGTTCTAATGCTGAATTTGGCTTTATTTAAATGTATGTGGTAAATTAAGGTATTAGAGGAGAAATGAATTAATTTGGAGGTGATTTGGACACAATCGCCGATTAATCGGGTGATCGGTCAAATTTAATCGATACCGTGATTAAGCGGTAATCAGACATATTTTTGCATTACATATCAAGCATTAGTAGTTTAAATTAATTTATATCAATTTAGGGACAATATAGTAAATTCCTCGACTTTGTTATTTGTCAAGGTGGTGAGACGTCCGGAAAAGGCAAAGGAATTACGCCTGAGGACTATTAGTCAGAGTTCACCCAGAATCCGAATTTTCAACACCTGTGAGTGGACTGCCTATCAAAATTGTTTTGGGAATATGACTATTTTGAACAAAGTGTTTGAATGATTTTATGAAATTTTTCATGAAAATGAATGCCTTGGGAACAAGCTTTTAAGAAAAGGTTTATGTTATGAAATGTGGTTATTATGGATTTCTATGTGGCTGCATTATGTTGATATACATATATGCTTGAATATAATGTTGTGTAATTATGTTGACTCGGCTATGTGCGAGTAGGGAGTGTGCATAAGCCGAGGATGACCCGGTTATGTGCGAGTAGGGAGTGCACATAATCCGGTGATGACCCAGCCATGTGCGAGTAGGGAGTGCGCATGAGCTGGTGATGATGATGATGATGAGCTGGTGATGATGATGATGGGTTGATGAGATGATGATGATGGGTATATACGTATATATATATATACATATGTAAATGTGTGTGATATAGCAAATTGATGGACAATGATTTATGGTTGTAATGTACGTAAAATTTGACACATTATACTTTGAGAATTTTCATGAATGTTAGGTTGATTTTATTAGTTTAGCAGGATGGCTATTGTTGAGTGAGGAAAAATGTTTCTCTTGTTGCTTTGTTTTCACTGCATCGAAATTCATGCTCGCTGTAGCGAAAAACTCTGGGGTTTGGAGGGGTTTTAAATAGGAATGAACTAAATTGCATTGTTTGAAACAAGTGCATCATGATTTTAAATTTTTCCTAATTGTTGCTTGTTCCCTTCCTTGTTCACTCACTGGGTTTATACTCACCATTTTCAAATTCATGTTTTCAGATCACGAGGTAGCCGATAATTAGGACGAGGTGTCCTTGTAGATCTGTGTACATCTTCTGGTAGGTGTCTCGGCATTCGGTAGCTGTATATCCATCCGAGTCACTCCGCTGGAGGTCGAGTATTATTTTGTTATGTATAGATGAACTTAAATGTAAATTTTAAAAGAGTAATGCCAGTACGAGTTGGCAATGTGTATCACTATTTTGACTCAAAGTCATGAAATACGACTTAGTGATAATAAATAGAATCATAAGTAAAATAAATAATAGGCTTGCTTGGATTTAGTGGATTATGTCCATTGGACCCATGCGCCGGTCATGACCCGGAATTTGGGTCGTGACATGTAACTCTCAAAAGTAAATGTTCCAGTAATATTTTATAACAACTGAATATTCATATTTATATTATATCAAAGTACTGTCATCATCAATCCAACATATACATACTTTATTTATAACATGACTCTTAGTGGTTTACATTACATATACATGTTCACAAGTAATAGACTCGAGATCGTCAGCGGAGTGACTCTGGGTGAAGATACAACTACTGAGATGCCATAGTACCTAGAAGACGAGCATATGTGTGCGACTCAATCTAGGTCCCAACTGCCTCCAAATCTGAAAACATGAATTTTAAAAACGTGAGTACGAAACTCAGTGAGTGAACATAAGAAGGGAACAGGCAATCAATAGGAAGAATTTGGAAATCATGATGCACTTGTTTAAAAAACAATGCAATTGATTTAATTTCTTACTAAAAACCCCTCATTTCAAACTTTGATTAATAACCTCATAATGTTACAACAACCCATGATTAATCCACAAAGTTAAATGGGTGAAAAATATGTCAAAAACTGAATAGGGTAGCATGTAGGACAAAATGTTTCTTGCTGTAGCAAAGTTCATTCTCGCTGCAGCGAGAAACAGTATCAGTTTGCATGTGTTTCAGTTTTTCTAGCATATCTTCCATTAAAGAAGTCTAATTGACCTGATTTTTATCCCATTGAAAGCTAAGAGGTAAGGCTATAACTTTGATGTTTACCACTTTTCCCATTTCGGATGGAAAGGTGGTCAAAATCTTTATCAAAGTGAAGGAATTGCATTAGAACCTGAGAGTTTCTCGCTGCAGCGAGATTTATTTTCGCTGTAGTGAGTTTCTCGCTGCCAAAACAGAATGTTTCTCACTGTAGTGAGAAGCAGGGCACCTAAGTGTAAAAAGGACCTCCTTTGCACTAAAAATCCATTTGGTGTTGCAATGAACTCAATTTGCAAGAAAATGGGACATTTTCAAGATTCATCATGCCAATTTCAACATGAAATGCTCAAAAGTTTCCAAAGTTCAACATGCCAAAATTTCACATGCATTACAACCATATACCATATATGTATATATATATATATATATATATATATATATATATATATATATATATATATATATATATATATATATATCAATCATCATGCACACCCTCCCATCATCATTAGCTCATATGCAACGGCTTATGCGCACTCTTACTCGCACATAGCCGGGTCAATATCATTACACAACATTATTCATATATATATATATATATATATATATATATATCAACATAATGTAGTAGTACAACAATCCATAACAGCCACGTGTCACATATAGAAACAATTTATCAAAGGCTTGTTCCCAAGGCACTAGTTTTGAAGATAAAACAAATAAAACACTTTAGGGATTCAATCAAACATACTTGTATACACATCCCAAAACCTTTTTAATGCAAGTTCACTCATCGATATTTGTTGAATCTTTAATTGACTCTAACTTTGATTTTTGCTTCAAACAGACATGTGAGGCCTTGTTGGAACCTATCACCCACAATATAACTATAAAAAATATAACAGCCCATAAATCTAATTTCTAGCCATTTCTAACACCTTAAAATCAAATTCTAACTCATTTCTCACCTTGGTGGTTTTTTTTTTTTGTAGTTGAATTCCTTTTCAAAAGCTTCCAAGCTACTATGGCAAGTCTCTCTTTCTCTTTCTAAAACTTTTAGCTAGTGAGAGAAAGTGCTGAACAAAGACTTTTTGAGGGTTTTAAGGTGTAAAAGTGGAAGAGCATGAAAAACTGTATGAAAGAGTGGGCAAAAGCATGAAATTTGGAGCTAGAGAGAGAAAGTTATGGAAGTTGCAAAGCAAGCTTCCACGGAGGATGGAAGCAACGTGAGATGGAAGAAGAAGAAGGAGAAGAAGCTGTTGGAGAATGAAGAAGCTGCTAGAAGAAAAAGATATTTATAACTCAAGCTTATTCATTCCACTTGAAATTACGAAAATGCCCTTAACACATTAACTTGTTCTCCTTCAATCCTTGGTGCAATCATTTTACTCTTTTTATACCAAGAAAAAGTCCATAATAGTCTAAACATGCTTGTGTCTACGAAAACTTAAAAATTTTGACCTGAGGTGCAAAATGACCATTTTGCCCCTGTTGTGAAAATTATTGTCACTTATAGTTTTCTTCATGTTTTCATCATTACACATCATTTATTCATTCCTTAGGCCTATTTAGACCTTAATAGCATCAAAAACCCCACTCGTAGGAGCTCACCAAGAGAAATTATGAAATTATCCCTGGTCCGCATTATCGCGTCTACTTCTAGTTGCGTGTTTATAGAGCTCGAGATTTCACGGGCTCACTTCTAAATAACCCTTTTAACTCAGTAATCAACCTCAATTGGTATCCGTAAACTTTATTAGCCATTGTATCAAAATACAGGGTACTATAAAAGGCTTGTTCCCATGCATATTTTTAAAATGTTCAAGTATTTCATTCAAAAACATATGCTTTTTTTTTTAAAGTATTTTTATATGCAAGTTCACTCACCTTTTATGCTACATTACCAAAACTAACACCAAGACCTCAATCCAACTTGGGTCTTGAAGCTCTAACAGATCCTATAATGACCAACAACACATTCAACTCAATTGTTTCTAATAAATTTAGAATTTATTGATCATAAATCTAATCTCAACTTCAACTTAAATATCTAGTCTAAATAATAAACCCACTAAATCGACAACTTTAATTTGTAACATCCTTATCTTGGTGCCCTTGATTCAAAGATTGTAAACAGAAAACCTAACATTTTAAAAGAATAACATGCTAGGAAATTAGAGGTTAAATTTGAAAATTTAAAACCATAAATTTTGGAGATTCATGAGCTGAAATTTTACTTTAGCTTAAAATTAAAGGATTGAAAGTTATAGCCCTTGGCTCTTTGAAGGAGGTGATGTATGAAGAAAATGAAGAAGAGAAAAAAATGATAAAGAAAAGGAGGAAAACTAGAGGAAAAATGAAAAAGATGTCATTGAACAAAGCTTGAGGGAAAGATTCGGCTTGTAGAAGAAAAAAGGAGAAACATGCTTTTGAAGTGGTGGTTGACCATAAAAAATCAAATGAAGTGTCAAGCTTCCTGAAGAAGCTTGGGTGCATTTTTTTTATTATTATATATTATTTATTTATTTTTAAAAGCAAATTCAAATGTTTGACTATTGTTATATATATATATATTTGTTTCTTTATTTGAGCTTCAAGCATCTTATTTATTAATCTTCGCAATTAAGTCCTCCATTCTTTCAATTAAGTCTTCCATTCTCTAATTTATCTTTATTCTTTTATTATTATTATTATTATTATTTGACATTTTCTCTCTTTTAAATTCTTAATTATATTTAGTAAAACGTAAAATAAGTTTTCAACAGTCACAAAGTTTAAAAATTATGGATATTATTTGATCACACTAACCAAGAAAGGATGAAGTTGCCTTTGGTTCACATCACCACTATTACACTACTCTACGCATATGTTAAAATTTGGAGTTTCACATTGGAGGCTGAGAAAAGGAAAAATGAAGGCTAGGGCTCGTGTTGACCCTTTTATATTTTTTTTTCTATCAAAAGGCGCTATTATCCACTATAGGGTACCTTGTAGTCGACTATGGCTTCATTTTTTTTTGCACTATAGTTGACTGTAGGATGCCTTGTAGTCAACTATGGCTTCATTATTTTGTCCGGGGTCAAGTTTTGGCCTTGTATACTCGACCCTTGATCAGAACCTTGATATTTTTTGAGCCCTATGTCACTAGGGTTCAATTTTAACCATTGAGGGTCAACCTTCCAAGTTCAAACTTGTAAAAATTCATTCGTTTGTCTTCTTGTATCAACTGTCTCTTTAGCCATCATTCATCCATAAATATAACACAATAATGTGGAATTATTTACATCAAATGACAAAAAATTCTTATAGATAATTGTCGCCAATGTATAATTCATCAAAATTCAAGTTTTCACCAAATTTTCATAATATGAAAAATTAGGGTTTTATCAACCAACCCTAAATTCAATGTTAACATAAAAGTTCAATGCTAACATAAAAGGTCGATCCTAGGGCTTCAAGTCAAAAAAATCTAACCTAGCCATGATTTTTCTTTCAGTTTTCTTTAATATTCTTATATATGTTGAAGGATTTGCTGGTGGGTTTTGGTAGTGGCTTGAAGAAAATTTTAATTTTTTTTGTTAATGTTTTATTCTCTTTTATGTTTTCTATGCATTTTTAATATTTTGATATGTAGTTTGCAACATTAAGGATGTTGGAATTTGCATTTTTTGCTAAATAGTTTTTGTTGGTGGATTCGGTGGTAGCTTTTATTATTTGCAATTTTTTTACAAAAGAATTGCCAAAAGTAAAAAGAATTTTTATTTAAAAGATTTACTAATTTACCATGGATAGATGTCAACTATAATTTTCCTATTGTTAGAACAAAAATTGGCCATAGGAAAGCATTAACCTTTGATTTTAGGGCAACGTTGACTTATAAGTTGGGGTCAGATCTTAGGTTTACACAAATGGCTAGGAAAAAATGGAGAAGAAAATAAAAGTAGTTCTTGTCAAGGTCAAAACTTCCCATTCGAAAGACATGCCTATTTGGTTGAAAGTACAAGTTGTAACAAGTGGTGTTATAGCTTGTGAAACCTTTCACCTTAGATGAAGATAGGAAAGTAAATCTTACTTGGTGAGCATTTAAAACATGTTTTTAGTAAAAAATTTTTGAAAACTTTCTTTTGAAAAGCTTAAATTCTCAAGTTTCTATGTGTATGTCTATAGGATAGAGATATAGGCCAAATGGATGTGTTGTCAATAAGAATTTTATATTCTAGTTATCGATATCTAAAAAATAAGTATCGATATTGGCTACCCAGAAAGCTTTTAAAGAGGATTTTGAAAGACAAGTATTGATACTTGATGCCTAAGTATCGATACTTAATGCCGAGGTAGTGATACTTGAAACCTAGAACAAAAGTATTGATACCTCACCCAAAGTATCGATACTTGTCATTTACACAAAAATAAAATAGATAAAATAGTGTTTTCGTACCTAAAAATTTCCTTTTTAGGTATTTTTCTCATTTCCTTCAATTTTGGTTGCCTTTCCTCACTTTCTCTTTCAACTTCCAACTACTCTCTTGATCTCTCTCACTAATGTAACAACTCAAACCCCTAAGCTATTATCGATGCATAAGCCTTGCAAGAAAGCCCACAAGACTTAGTAAGCCTCAACATTCACATCAACTTGAGATAAAAATTTTGAACCTTAATCCATAAGTTTAGCATACAAATATTCATAAAACTTTAATTTACATCTGTATTCAACATTTTCAAACCCCATACCAAGGCATATCCAGAATACAATACTACATGAGCTTTAAAGTAAACACCAACAATATTTACACAAATAGGTTCTCAAATGTCGTATATTGTCTACAACCATGGGCGTTGGCCTTACATAATCTGCTTTACTCAGCCATACATACTTATAACTTGACCAGTGGAGTAAACATAGGAAAGACGAAGTGCTTCTAGATGCCATGATACTTAAAGAGCAAAACTACCACTCACTCCTCAATAAAGGCCTCAACAAACTATATACCTGCATATCAATTAATTGGGACAAGTCTCATAGACTTCATGAATGAGTGAAGAAAGGAAACAAGAGATAATGATGAACATTTGATGAATACTGAACTTGCAAATCAGATTAAATGCGAGCTTATGACATGATGCATTCAAAAATTGTGTGTTAGCTTTAATAGCTTGCAAATGATTAGAGTTGTGACATGACAAAAATGATCAAAATTTCTTATCTAAGTGATCGTTGAATGCTTTTGCTGTGCTTTAATGTTTCCTTACTTGATTTACATTTGAACTTGTATTTGAAGTTGTTTGTGAAAGGAAATACTTTTATACACTTTGAATCTCAAGTTCATGGAAAAAAAAATCAATTGTTGAAAAGGAAACATCAATTCTTGCAAGATGGAATACTTAGACAAGCTTTTGGAAGCTTAATAATCGATTCCAATAGTTAAGAAGTCAATTTTTGCAAGTCTAGGTGCACAAAAACCCAATATTTGTAAAGGAAAGAATTGATTCTCTGTCAAGAAGAAATGACATTTGGAGAGACAAGAATCGATTCTTAGAAAAAAAGAACTGACTTCTCAGGAATGAAGAATCGATTCCATGAAAGCAAAAAGCTCCAAACGTTAAGAATGACGTGAAGAATTGACACCTTAAGAATGAAGAATTGATTCTTTGAAAACAGAAAGTTACAGACTTTAGGAATGACATGAAGAAGTAACACATCAAGAATAAAGAATGGGTTCTTAGACTTTAAAAGTAGCCATTAGACACAAAAAAAAAAAAACGGCTAGTTTCTCCACCAAATCATCCCCAATGGCTATAAACTTTTTCCAAGTATAGAAAGAACTTCTCCAACACATTTTGGGAGAAAAGAGAGTTGAGAAAAAGATCATTTAATTAAGAATCAAATGGGATGAAAAAGAAGAGGAAAAAGAGAGAAAAACAAAGCTAGAGCAAGCCCTTCATATTCTTCTAAAAAGCTTGCGAGCCTTGTGCTTCAAATTCTTAGTGTTTTCACTCACATATTTTGTAATCATTCTTTAGCTCTTCCAAACTCTTCCTTTATTGTACTTACTAAGCAAAACTCACCTTATAGAGTTATCATTTGCTATGAGCTTGTAAGCATAACCAAGAGATTGCCCATCTATTCATAAGGTAAAAGGTTACACTTGATCCTTGAAAAGATAAGGGGTTAAGCTTGGTTTCATGAAAATGCATTATATATGCTATGCTTGCACCCGTGAAAAGGCATCATTATAAAGGTTTACTTGAGTCTTGAAAAAATAATTTTCATAATGGATTACAAACTCCTTGGTGAGCCAAGGGAGAGGATGGAGGCACATATGGAGAGGGTCGAACATCTATAAATGATTTGTGTCTTTTCTTTTTTCTCTTTACTCCTAAACTCGTGCATTTTCTCTTTACTCTTCATTATTTCTTACTTGTGCATTTTTCTTGGCTGTGAAGAGATTTGAACATTTGTTTTCAAACTTGCTTTTTCTTCAACTCAATCTTCAAATCACTTTTGACTCACTTTGAAATACTTATGCTTGTTACTTTGATTCGAAGAGTTTTGAAAATCTACACCTACCTTACTTTATTCTTTAATTTACACTTCAAGTTATTTTGCACTTTTGTTTTATGCACTTCACTTTGAAAAGTGTTTAGAATATGTTTTCAATTTACTTGCTCATTTGGTTTCCAATTTGTTTTTGACATGTTTTAAATTGAGAGCAAGATTTAAGAATATCCCTTTTTCTTGAGCTTATGCTTTTATAATGAAAATGTTTTTGCAATTTGATTACAGCTCACTTATTCTTCATCATTATACTTGAGCATTCTTACTTCACCTTGAAGAGTATTGAAAATTTGTTTTCAGCTTGTGTGTTCATTTCTTTGGTTTGTTCCAAAGCGAAAACAAATTCGAGAAATTGTCATAAAGCTTCAAAGTTCGATTTGTTAGAAAGAGTTTTTGTAATCTAATTCGCCCATCTCTTGGATATTTTTCTCATTATTATTGAGCTAACACATTCCTAACACCATGTATGTCTCAAATATGAGTAAAACTAGTGTACATGGCATGCTTTAAACATTTATGCAAATACTAGGTTAAAACCTATTTGAAAACCAACTTAAAAGCCATTATTTTTCTCAAAACAGAAAGCCAAGGTCGATCCCATGAGGTTGGGGTTTTATCCTTGCTTATCTAGAATCCAAATAAAGACATTTGAATGCCACAAGTAGTTGCCACATCAAGGTTTACGCAATATTTCATAATTTCCCCTATTTCAAATCATAGATAACTTGAATTTAAATCCCAAATGCATCACTAATTCATGTCATTGCATGTAAAATCATATGAGAATTAAAATATGTAAGGCATGCGTTAATACTCAAGTAAATCAATGCCATGCCAAATAAAATGCCAAGTTTAATAATTTAAACCAAGCTATGATGAAATTTCAGATTATAATAAACCAAGAGTATGCTATAGTTTTAGCAAAAGAATCAAATCATATTTCAAGCAAAATAGCTTAGGGTAGGTCAAAACGAAACAAACTATGGGCCTTATCCCACCTTGGTAAGAATCTTTTAACTATCGTAAACCCTCATGTGCAATGCTGTAGCCCTAAACAGAGTAAATATAATCGAAAGAATCGGTGGTAAGAATGCCTTATTTACCACAAACTTGGTAAGAATATCCCATCTACCGTATACTCAGTAAGAATTTCTCATCTACTGTAATCCAAGTAGGAATTTCTTATCTATCGTAAACCCGTACATGTGGTGTCATAGTTATGGACGAAGTAATTCTTCCTCTTGCTAGAGTATAGTTTTTGTGTACAAAGGTTACGCCTACTACCGTAACTACAGGACTTCAACTTAAGATACTATCATTCAAAATCAACTAGCAAGCTAGGGTGTTTCAAGTATATTTAAAATCCAAGTATATTTCAAAAATATGCCTGGATGTTAATGAATATTGATGCTGACAGCATTGTAAAACAATGCTATGCACATGTCAAGCTCAATAACCCATGCCATAAGAGTATAAGTGGCAAGTGCTATCATAAGTCATTTATTTCACTCAAACAGAATGTGAAGCATGGGAAGTAGCCACCATGTGGCTCATATGACAGCCTCTTTATTCAAAACAAGTTTGAGGGGCAACTTAGTTCAAGGGCTTGTTTCCCAGTTTAAAATTTACATATATAGTACCATATATAAATATATATATATATAGCCTTTCAAAACTTACTTTGAAACTAGCACTCAAGAAATGCTTTCATGACAATTTGGAGTACCAAATCGGTTTCCAAACTATGCTTAAATCCAACTAGTCAAAACATGCTTTATAGTAATCAAACCATGATTGATTCCAATAGCACATACCATGCTTTAAATCCAGGATAAAAATCATGTTCAATGGCAAACCAGCTCATGCTTCTAAAATATAATCAGTGGGTAATAAAACCATACTTAATTCCTAACAGCATAAAACCATATTTTCATGCTTAGTTATATAGTAAAAATAATTTTAGTAATAGGTACACCCACTCACCTTATTGGTGTGGCTTTCCACTAGTTAGAAATCTACCTATCTTTCTTTACCAATATGCCTTTGTACTTCAATTTTGCTTCCTCAAGCTTTCAACATTTATCTTGAACCTTTTAGTAATTTACTTGAACTTGCAAAATTACACTTCCTCATACTTTCTTAACAGTCAAAGATTTCAATATTCATCAACTAGATTTTTTACACTTTAACTACATCCTAAATACTTAAATTTATAAGCTCAACATTTAAACACTTATTCCTTACCTTGATGACCAGAATCAACCCAAGAAAAACCTTAAAGATCCCTTAACCAAAGAAGACCAACTTGCTACCACATAGTTCAAATTAATAATCAAAACTGATTAAACTTAAGTTTATACACCAAACAGCTTGCTTTTACCTTGTTTTTTATTTTTCCTAGCTTCAAATTGCTAATTTGGAGGCTCAAAAACTAGGGGAAACATGCAGCATTCAGCTGGAGAAGAAACCAAGAGAATTTACTTCAAAAAATGAAATGGATGTAGTAACGAATGTTGCTGGGTAGAAATTCTTATGCAACTTTAAAAACCTATGGTTTAAACCTTTTGTTTTCCTTCTTTAATTTGTTCAACTTAAAGCTGTATTTGTTGGACTAATTGCACATTAGTTCTTGCCTTATTATCCCTTTGCAATTTAGTCCTCCAGTATTTTCTTTCTTTTCAATTTAGCCCTTTAACTTTTTTTTCTTTTCAATTTAGTACTCTAACTTTTTTCTTTTCAATTTAATCCTCTAACTTTTTCTTTCTTTTCAATTTAGTCCCTTTCCCAAAGTAGGGGTCCAAGATATGCACCATAGCTCAAGGATATTAAGCACTTTCCTTGAAAATTTATAACCACAAACCAAGGATATTGAGTGTTATCCTTGGAAACTTAGCATCATAGACTCAAAGATTTCAACTTTTATCCTTGGAACTCAGAATCACAGCTTAATCATTATAAACCGTATCCTTGGAAGTGAAAAAACAAGGATATTAAGTATTATCCTTGGAACTTAGTACCATAGGCACAAGGATTTTGTTTATTAACCTTGAAAGTTATAGATGCTCAATTAGCCTTGCTTTAACAATGATCTTATTCTTTTTATCCTCCATGAGTTTTCTCATTCAATTTTTGCATAACAATTGAGTGTAAGGTCCTTTACACTTAGCTTAAAATCTATTTTCTCTTTTGTACCTAGTGGACAATTGAAATCGTCCTAGTATATTGGAAACTAGGATGTCACAAATCTCCCCCACTTATAAAAATTCATCCCTAAATTTAAGTCATGTATGGTGGGGATAACAATCATACTGAACCATGGGTGAGGGAATTCAATTGATTTTTGCGACGCATGGATACATAGAATATTGGATAAACTTATGCACTAAATTTCTTTTTATTAGTTCACTAAGCATGTTATTTATCCTCCACACTTGGCACACAACTAACTCAAAATCTCAACATAATAGGTATCACACCTTTCATTCTACAACACATCAAATTCTTTAAAATCATTTGCACCACATAACAATGGCCAATTTCTATTGGTCCTATTAATGTGTGTTAGAGGGGGGATGAGTAGCACAATTTGGCTCTTGACAGAGGTGTGGAACTAATTTCCAAAACTCAAGAAATTAAAAGTAGAGTATAAGATGCACAACAATGTAGAGTGGTTCGGTCCAAGACCTACATCCATTATTTTGATTATCCAACCAAGGATTTTCCAACGATTCACTAAGAATCCGATGAAATTCACAAGCTTTCACCAAGCTTTTACAATGGCTTTTCGCAGGCTCAGCTTGTGAGACCTTGACCTTTATAGACTCGTAAAGGGAAATATACGCGATATCCCTGATCAGGGGTAATTTCATCATTTCCTTAGTAAACCGATAAAAGTAAGGTTTTTAAACAATATTATGGTCTAAGTAGGCGTAAGGCATAAATGGATGGTGAAATTAGGGGTAAAATGGCAAAGAAACCCAAATTTTGATGATTTTCACGATAGGGGCAAAATGGTCATTTTTCACCTTGGGTTAAAATTTTAAGTTTTTATGAACCCGAGTATGTTTAGACCATTATGGATCTTGTCCCAGTGTCAAAAGAACAAAAAGATTGCATAAAAGATTGGAGGAGAGTAAGTTAATTGGTGGAGGGGTAATTTCGTAATTTTAAGGGAATGGATAAGTTGGCCTATAAATATCTTGAATATCTAGCAGCTTCTTGAAATTTCCAGCAGCTGTCTTCTTCTTCCTTCTTCCCTCTCACGTTTCTTCAATTCCTCCATGGGAGTTTTCTTTAAACTTCCATAGCTTTCTCTCTCTAGCTTTAATTTTCATGCTTTTAGTGCACCCTTCCATAAACCCTTGTGCTATTTCAGCCTCTCACTTTAAAACCCTTGATAAATCTCATTTTTTCACTTTCTCTCACTAGTTGGACGTTTTAGAGAGAGAGAAAAAAATTTCGCCATTGATTTGGAAGCAATTAGAAGAGAATTTGACTACAAAGGAGCTCTAGGGTTAGTGATGAACTAAGCTCAATTTTTAGCTGCAGAAAATGGCTAGCAATTGAGATTTATGAGCTGTTTTATTGTTGAGTATGTTCATTACTTTTAGTGATTAAGATAGTGAACATAGATGGCCATTTAATGTGGCAATTGGAAGCTAGCTAAGAGATAGCTTTTAGGGTTCATAGTGTGTAAATTGACCTATTGATTATGCTAATGTGATCCTAGGTTCTAAGGAAGCCCCATCATCTTGTTTGGACAATTAGGGGAATTGGAGTCATCTAAAGGCTCTACCATCAATTGGTGAGTGGACTGCCTTCAAAACTTGTTTTGGAAAATATAATGTATTTGCCACCCATTTGAATGAATTATCAAGTTTTTCATAAAAGACAAGTGCCTGAGGAACAAGCTTTTTTGCAAAATGGTATTATATTGTGATATGTGATTGCTATGGATTCATGCACTATTGTAGTATGATGATATATAAATGTGTGTGTTGTGCATGATGAATGATATTGTGTATAATGACTGTAATCATGTGTATGCACGATGTGGGGGGATGCACATGCCGGTGATAATGGTGGCGTGAGAGATGGATGATGATAGTGCCCGTGTGCATGATCTGAGGGGATGTACACGATGGCACTGATTGTGCACGATGTGGGGGGATGCACACGATGGTGCCGGCTATGTGCACGATGTGGGGGGATGTACATGAGCAAGGTGTGATTATGATGATGTTGATGTTATCTATGTAATTATGCACATCTAGACTTATGAAATGAAAACTTTTGAATGTGATATATGATTGACATATATGAGAAATTTGATACATTGCACTTTGGGAATTTTCATGTGCTGTATGTTTATTTTGTTGGTTTAGCAAGATGGCCTTTTTGTTGAGTGAGGGGAAACTTTTCTCTTGTTGCTCTGTTTTCGTTGCAGTGAAATTCATTCTTGCTAGAGTGAGAAATTCTTGGGTTTGAGAACCTTCACCATAACTGGTTCTCGCTGCAGTGAGAATGTATTTCGCTACATCGAGATAGTCACTGTAGCTTCTTGTTGCAGCGAAAAGGAATCTCGCTGTAGTGAAAAACTCTCTGTTTCATCAACTGAATTTCACTGTAGCGAGAAACCTTTTGTTTTTGGGTTACAATTTCGCTGCAGCAAGAAAGAATCTCGCTGTAGTGAAAAGCCTTCCGTTTTGGTCTCCTATCTTGTCCAATTGCTGCCCTATCTTTCACTTCTTTACTACCATATCAGAGCATGGACTTCCTACATTAAGGATTAAAAGAGATAAGTTTAAAATGAGGAAGTTTAGTGAGAAATCCTTGGCCAGTTGAAAAACCCACGATCGGCTAATAACCAAATCCCAACGTTGTTGCACTAAAATTCATTCTCGCTGCAGTTATGCAGCGAGAATGCCTTTCCGCTGTAGCGAAGATTCATTGTCATATTTGACTTGCTTACGTATCATTGAAGCTTTCATTCTTCAAATGGTTCGTTATGTATGGATTCATGATTTTCAAATGATCAGTCAATTAAGGGCTTGATGAGGGGTTTTTAGTAAGAATAGAAACAAATTGCATTGTTTTGAAAAAGAATGCATCATGATTTCATTAATGATTCCTTATGGTATGCTTGTTCCCTTTTTTGTTCGCTCATTGGGTTTATACTCACCATTTTCAACTTCATGCTTTCAGATCACGAGGCAGCCGGTAACTAGAACGAGGTGTCCTTGTAGACTTATACCTATCTTTTGGTAGGTGTCTCGGTATTCAGTAGCTGTACATTCATCCGAGTCCCTCCGCTGGAAATCGAGTCTTCTTTTTGAGATGTATAGACAAACTTGATGTAAATTATTAAGATACATGCTGTAGACAATATATGTATATTTTAAATGAGTAATGCCAATACGAGTTGGAAATGTCTATTACTATTTTGGTTTAAAGTTATAATTTGTGACTTAGCAATATTTGATGGACTGATTAGTAGGATAAATCGATAGGCTTGCTTGGGCTTAGTGGACTATGTCCATTAGGCCCATGCGCCTGGTCATGGCCTTGAATTTGGGTCGTGACACAGCCAAAACCTTTACACTAGTTTTTCACGGACTCAACTAAAACCCAAAGTGGTTTTCCAAGGCTCAACCATAACCTATAACATTCAAGCTTTCCCAAGCTTGAATAACCCCTTAGAGTGACTCTTTCACTCTATGTATACAAGAAGAAGTGGTAAAAGAAAGTACCTATGATCATAAGTTGATCTGATTGGTACAAGATGAGTGCTACATACAATGACAAAGAGTAGGCGCTTAAGTGCAAACAAGTGCAGTGAAGCTTTTCTGATTTTTCTACTTTCTATAGCTCAAATCTCATTCAAAGCTTCTAAAACTTTTTTTCTCATTGTTAGAAAACTCTTTTATACTTGGAGATGCAACTCTGATGGCAGTTTAGCAGTTTATATCCATTGGAAACAGTTGAGGATGAGTTATAGCCGTTAATCTGTCTTGTAGTGTTCTGGTTCAAATTGTAGACAGAGAGCTCTTAGTCGACTAACTTGGTTGACTAAGTTGATTCTGTTTTTGGTTTGCAATTTCTGGCAGAGAACACTTAGTCGACTGACTTGGTTGACTAAGTTGGTTCTGTTTCTCAAACTCTTCAGCTCGCCATTTCTCCAATTTGAAGTTTGGTCAACCAATGTTCTTCCTTGTTAAACCAACAAGTTTCCTCTTTGTTATTCAGCTACATCTTGTTGATTTTATCCCTCTTTTTCTTTCAAAAAATACTTTCTGAAGATTTAAGAAATTAATTTCATGTATTAATTTCCTGCAGACTTAAGTAAAGAAATTAGACACAAATAAATGGGAATGTTTTATTATCATCAAAAACTAATGGAGCCAACAATTTTCAGCCCATAGTTGGTAGGGTTAAATAGTTCTACCATAAGATCCATAATGTTCCACTCCGTTTCATTACAACAATAGAAAAGGGCTTTTATATTTTCCCTGATCTTGTGAAGTTCAGCCCCTTGAATTGGCTATTATACCTAAGCATTTCACCAAAATCCCAAAAATAAGCTTTCTTTCCATGTACATCTTGCACCTCCAATATACACTATAGTCATTCATTTAGGTCTACCAGTAATTCAAAACTGAGATTACCTCTTAAAGATAATTCCATTGTACCAAGTAGTTACCTATTGTAAGCATATCATCTTTACATCATGTGACCACAAATTTTAATTCTTGTATGTTTCAAATTGCACATGAGTGTTTTAGAAAATAACTACTCCCAGTTCCATAAACTAATAAGCAAATAGCCATTGGGTGCTCATGATAGACTCCAAACATTGTGAATTTCAAGCTCTTGGCCTGATGTTAGGAATAAAACCATAAGCACTAATCAATTCTATGATTCTAATGCCTTACATTTCTCCTTTGAATACTTTAAACCAATTTAATTCTCGAAGTCCTTAAACACATAAACTCTTATTCAATCACCAAGTCTTGCCACTAATTGACTTATCATTGATACTCTTAATGTGGCATAATTATCTCTGGCAATACATGCATATGTGATTTTAAGTACTTATCCAAAATTGACCTACTCCAATAGAAACCTTTTTGGTGACCATAACCTTGGCCATTCTATGCCTTTTATAATAAGTATAGACTCAGCATATATGACTCTCATAATCATTCTTATCAACAATCAAATCTCATGCTTTCTAACTAATCCAATCGTCAAATCATAGTATCATATACGGGTGGATCTAACTCCAACCTTTGCTTCACCTCATTAGCCATTCTTTCTCTAAATTGTTCCCATAACCATACCAAAATATTTATGCTTCGCATAGTTTTATACCAAATCAAATCCTCATATCCTAGAAATATTATCACATGACAAGTAGCTTGGCTACTAGGTCCCTTAGTGTAATATTATAACAATTTATGCCATATCAATATACATAATAACATGTCAAGACATAATCAATTTCATACACTAGTAGAACATCAGGATTCTAAAACATCTAAATATACAACTATTCTCACTAGCACCTTAATTCATAAACAAAAGTTCCCATTATGGCTTATAATTGACATTAAAATATTACTATTGCCTTTTTTTAGTACTATTAGGTTATGTCTTGTAAACTTACAACATAGTAATTCCTTTATATTAACTCATTGTCATCACAGCTTAATAAACCATCATCCATTATTTAAAATTTCTATATATCCTTAGGCACATGTGAGTCCTTTGACTATGTGGCCAAATCAAGGGTTCTGCTTTTAAGCCAGCTTTTTATAACATCAACCATTACAATGCCTGCCTTTACGGTTGCAAGAATAGAAATAAAATTTCATCCAAGAACTTAATGTTAATTTTGTTAGCAATTTATTGTTAGTCCTCATCAATGAACCCAATTTTCCAATTCACTACCTTAGGCTAAGATTATTACTTTACCAGATGAATATGCGTTTGCGAACTTATTAGTCCATTTTCACATTTCTTGACCCTTAGTTCGTAGTAGTACGTCTTTTTGTTAACCTTTCGTTAAGAGCATCTTGCCCTAAAATTTACTTAACATTGGCTCTTGCCCAAGTGGCATCCTTACTCGGACAAGAAAATCACCAATCCATATTTGTTTATACCTAATTGTACACAAGATAAAAAAATGGCTTCTATTAGAAATGGAACCCTATGTAACCTCATGCATAGGATTTGTGCCCAGGTACATGAATGTCAAACAAGACTCTACATGGTATTTTGACGACTTTATTGATAGACATAAGAAACCTAAGAATCATCTAAACCTAACGCTCTGATATAAAGCTTGTAACGACCCAAACCCGTAAGCCGTTACTAATGCATAGGTCATGTAGGAAAACCCACAAGACCTAGTAAGCCTTAACATTCATATCAACTTGTGACAAAAAATTTGAACCTCAATCCATAAGTTCAGCATACATATATTCATAAAACATTAATTTACATCTATATTGAACATTTCCAAAACCCATACCAAGGCGTATCCATAATACAACATTAAATGTGCTTTAAAGCAAACACCAACAATATTTACACAAATAGGTTCTTAAATGCCATATATTGGCTACAATCATGGGCCTTAGAACTACATAATCGGCTTTAAATAGCCACACATACTTAGAACCTGATCAGTGGAGTAAATATGGGAAAGACAAAGTGCTACTCATCTCATGATTGTTGGTCCCAATTAAATGTGCTAAAGGGGGGGTGAATAGCACTTTTTGGCTCTTGTCAAGATGAGGAACTAATTTGAAAAGCAATGAAATTAAAAACAGAGTAAATAATGCGTAGGAATTTAAAGTGGTTCGGTCCAAGACCTGCATCCACTATCTTGATCATTCAACCAAGGATTTTCCAAACTAATCCACTATGAATGGTGAAATTCACAAGCTTTCATCGAACTTTTACAACGGTTTTTACTAGGCTTAGCCAAAACCTTTCATAATGGTTTTTACCGGGATCAACCAAAACCCAAAGTGTTTTTTCAAAGGCTTAGCCAAAACCTTTCACAATGGTTTTTCACGAGCTTAACCAAAACCCAAAGTGGTTTTTCAAAGGCTCAAGCACAACCTACAACAATGGTTTTTCACACGAATCAACCAAAACCAAACAACTAACTTTTCAAGGCTAAGTTAGAACTTATACACTCAATCAAGCAATCTAAGCTTGAATCAATTACTTAGAGTGACTCGCTCACTCTAAGAATACAAAGAGAGAAGTAAAAAGAGTGTACCTATGATCACAAGGTTGATCTAAGTGGTACAAATAAAGTGCAGATCACGATTACAAAGGATATGAGTTAAGTGCAGCAAATGAGCAGTAGCTGTTTTCTAGTTTTTCAACTCCTTTGTGTCTTCTTGGAAGCCTTCATTACATTTTTAGCCATTGGAACCCTCTTTTATACTTGGAAAATAAGCTCTAATGTGAGTTAGATAGTTTTTGACCGTTCGGAATAGTTTGGTAGCAATTCTGGCCATTAATCTATCTTCTAGTGCACAATTTAAAATTTCTGGTAGAATGCTTTTAGTCGACTAACCGATATCTTAGTCGACTAAGTTGTCTCTGTCTTCTGATCCCAGTTTCTAGCAGTGTGCACTTAGTCGACTAACTCATTCCTTGGTCAACTAAGTTGGTTTTGTCCCTCAAAACTCTTCAACTCGCCAACTTTTAATTTAAATCTTAGCTGACTAACTCTTCGTTAATAGACTAAGGGGCTTCTGTCTTGTTGATCAATTGTGACTTCCTTATTCCTATTGTCACGACCCAAATTCCGGGTCATGACCGGCGCATGGGTCCAATGGACGTAATCCACTAAACCCAAGCAAGCCTATTATTTATCTTACTTATGATTCTATTTATTATCACTAAGTCCTATTTCATGACTTTGAGTCAAAATAGTGATACACATTGCCAACTCGTACTGGCATTACTCTTTTAAAATTTACATTAAGTTCATCTATACATAACAAAATAATACTCGACCTCCAGCGGAGTGACTCGGATGGATATACAGCTACCGAATGCCGAGACACCTACCAGAAGATGTACACAAATCTACAAGGACACCTCGTCCTAATTATCGGCTACCTCGTGATCTGAAAACATGAATTTGAAAATGGTGAGTATAAACCCAGTGAGTGAACAAGGAAGGGAACAAGCAACAATTAGGAAAAATTTAAAATCATGATGCACTTGTTTCAAACAATGCAATTTAGTTCATTCCTATTTAAAACCCCTCCAAACCCCAGAGTTTTTCGCTACAGCGAGCATGAATTTCGATGCAGTGAAAACAAAGCAACAAGATAAACATTTTTCCTCACTCAACAAAAGTCATCCTGCTAAACTAATAAAATCAACCTAACATTCATGAAAATTCTCAAAGTATAATGTGTCAAATTTTACGTACATTACAACCATAAATCATTGTCCATCAATTTGCTATATCACACACATTTACATATGTATATATATATATACGTATATACCCATCATCATCATCTCACCAACCCATCATCATCATCACCAGCTCATCATCATCATCATCACCAGCTCATGCGCACTCCCTACTCGCACATGGCTGGGTCATCACCGGATTATGCGCACTCCCTACTCGCACATAACCGGGTCATCCTCGGCTTATGCACACTCCCTACTCGCACATAGCCGAGTCAACATAATTACACAACATTATATTCAAGCATATATGTATATCAACATAATGCAGCCACATAGAAATCCATAATAACCACATTCCATAACATAAACCTTTTCTCAAAAGCTTGTTCCCAAGGCATTCATTTTCATGAAAAATTTCATAAAATCATTCAAACACTTTGTTCAAAACAGTCATATTCCCAAAACAATTTTGATAGGCAGTCCACTCACAGGTGTCGAAAATTCGGATTCCGGGTGAACTCTGACTAATAGTCCTCAGGCGTAATTCCTTTGCCTTTTCCGGACGTCTCACCACCTTGACAAATAACCAAGTCGAGGAATTTACTATATTGTCCCTAAATTGATATAAATTAATTTAAACTACTAATGCTTGATATGTAAATGCACAAATATACCCGATTACCGCTTAATCACGGTATCGATTAAATTCGACCGATCACCCGATTAATCGACGATTGTGTCCAAATCACCTCTAAATTAATTCATTTCTCCTCTAATACCTTAATTTACCACATACATTTAAATAAAGCCAAATTCAGCATTAGAACCCTCACAATTCCTTATAGAAAAAAAATTTGGTCATTTGGTGTACTAGCATCGAATCTTTTTCTACATAACCGTTTCACCTTACTTCATCATTTTCCATGCCATTTTCCTTGAAATAAAAACAATCCCCCATTGATATTCAGCCCTCATGGTTCGCCCAACAAGGAACCCTAGAGAAATTGAATATTTCTTTTGTGTTTTTGTTCATAACCATGCTTAACTATCCCTAAACACTAATATAGTCTAAAATCAAATTATTCCAACAACAATTCCTCTTCCATACCCATTTTGCAGAATTGAATTCATCATGATAACTCAATATTCAACCATGGAAATCAAGAACAAAAGCATGGGTAAGCTAGGTATCAAGGAGAATTAAAGAAATTTTAACTTACCTAGCTTGTTTCCTTGATTTCTTCACTTTTTCTTTGAATTTCCACCTAGGTTTTCTTGTTTTTCCTTTTGTTCTTCCTTTTTTCTGGTTGCTGGATGTCTAGGCCGAATATGGTGAGGGAATTGGGGATTTAATGGGCTGATTTCTATAGAAAATAATAAAATAATCAAGCATGCCATGTGTCACATGCTTATTGGCCAAAATTTTAACTTTTTGACTTTTTCTTCTTAATTTTCCACCACAAATATTCTGGTATTTATCCAATCCTACCACAATTAAAATCCCTTGGTCTTGACAAGTGCTGGGCCGAAAATTTTACTGATTTGCCCCCGAGACAAAAAAATTACGATTTTGCCCTTATACTCCGAAATGTACCGGAATCTCATTATTTCTACTTTTCAACCTAAAATAACACTACTATTGATCAATATTAACCAAATGGGGCAAAAATTGTTTAAAAAAAATTTTCGTTTAGTCCACTAGTGGCAAAATTACCATTTTGCCCTTCTACTCTATAAATACCGGGAATCACAATTTTTCACTACTAAACATCATTTTATACTCCAATAATCATAATTATATTTCATATAATTATTCTTGGTCAAATGTGATCAAATCTTGGCTAAAAATCTCCATTTAATCATCAAATGGTAAAATGACCGTTTTGTCCCTAATTGGTCAATTTTCTGATGGACTCCAAACTGGACCTTGAACTCCAAATCACTATTCTAAACCATTCTGTTGGTTTTAAAATTTTCAAATTCCTCTTAGAATTTCTATTTGAACTAGTTCAAGGCTCGATTTAACTTAGTTGTACCACTCGATACAATACCGTCTTTTAATCGAGCTTGACAGGGTCTCACATTCTCCCCCACTAATAAAAATTCGGTCCCCGAATTTAAATTCAATGTAGAGTGGCTTACCTTTACATATCGAAGAGGTGTGGATGCTTTGTCCGCATCTCATCCTCAGCTTCCCACGTTACCTCCTCGCTAGTGTGATTCCGCCACAACACTTTCACTGAGGCTACATCCTTTGAACGGAGCTTTTTAACTTGCCTATCAAGGATAGCTACCGGTTGTTCCTCATAGGTTAGATCATCTTGCAACTGAATTGTTTCATACCGTATTACATGTGATGGATCTGGGTTGTACCTCCTAAGCATGGACACATGAAACACGGGATGAATATTAGAGAGGTCTGGTGGTAATGCCAAACGATAAGCCACCGCTCCAACCTTTTCTAAGATCTCGAATGGCCCTATATACCGAGGACTTAACTTCCCTTTCTTGCCAAACCTCATTACCCCTTTAGTTGGCGAAACTTTCAAAAATACATGATCTCCTACTTGGAACTCCAAGTCTCTCCGTCGGTTATCAGCATATGATTTCTGTCTACTTTGTGCTGTTAACATCTTCTGACGGATCATGTGTATTTTCTCGGTTGCATCCTGCACCAATTCAGGCCCCAAAAGTTTCCTTTCTCCCACCTCTAGCCATCCAATGGGTGACCTACATCTTCGTCCATATAAGGCCTCAAATGGTGCCATTTGGATGCTAGTTTGGAAACTGTTGTTGTAGGCAAATTCCACTAAGGGTAGATATTGTTCCCACCTGACACCAAGGTCTATCACACAAGCCCTCAACATATCCTCCAATGTCTGTATGGTCCGTTCAGATTGTCCATCAGTCTGAGGGTGGAAAGCTGTGCTGAAATCCAACTTAGTGCCCAATGCTTCTTGCAACTTTCCCCAAAACCTACTAGTAAACTGAGCTCCTCTGTCAGATACTATAGAAATGGGAATACCATGTAGTCGCACTATCTCATCCACATAAACTCGAGCATATTGGGCAGCCCCATAAGTAGTCTTAACCAGAAGAAAATGAGCTGACTTTGTTAACCGGTCCACTACTATCCAAATTGAATCATATCCCCCACTGGTTCGAGGCAAACCCGTTACAAAGTCCATAGCAATATGTTCCCACTTCCACTCGGGTACTGGTAATGGCTGTAGTAGCCCTGCAGGCTTTTGATGCTCGGCCTTAACCTGCTGACAAACCAGGCACTTGGAGACAAACTCAGCTACATCTCTCTTAAGTCCTTCCCACCAATACACCTCTTTCAAATCTTGATACATTTTTGTAGCCCCTGGATGTACCACATAAGCTGCCATGTGAGCTTCCTCTAATATTTCTCTCCTCAACCCGTCACCATCAGGCACATAAAGTCTGGTTCCATACCTCAACACTCCATCTGTGCCTTTAGTAAACATTTTTCCTTTCCTACCCTGAGGATCCTCTAAGGCCTTAATCACAAACTCATCTTTACTTTGTGCTTCTTTAATCCTGTCCATTAAAATAGGCCTCACTCTAAAGTGTGCTAGCAAAGCATTTGTCTCCGCAACTTCCAAACGCACACCTATGTCTCCCAAGCTATGGATCTCTCTAACCAAAGATCTCCTACCAATGGAAATATGTGCCAAGCTTCCCATTGATTTTCGACTCAAGGCATCCGCCACTACATTGGCCTTACCGGGATGATAAAGAATAGTACAATCATAATCCTTTAGCAACTCCATCCATCTACGTTGCCGTAAGTTAAGATCCCTCTGCTGAAATATATACTTCAGACTTTTGTGGTCCGTGTATATCTCGCAAGTCTCACCATACAAGTAATGTCTCCAAATCTTTAAGGCAAACACCATTGCTGCCATTTCCAAATCGTGTATGGGGTAATTCTGCTCATGCCTTTTAAGTTGCCTAGATGCATACGCAATCACCTTCCCATGTTGCATCAATACACATCCTAAACCAACCCCCGATGCATCACAAAACACCGTGTAACCCCCTGTGCCTTGCGGCAGGCTTAACACTGGAGCTGTGGTGAGACATGCCTTAAGCTTCTCAAAACTATTCTCACAAGCATCAGACCACTCAAATTTTGTATCTTTACGTGTCAGCTTAGTCAAAGGGGCAACTATTTTGGAGAAGTCTTTCACAAAGCGACGATAATAGCCAGCTAAACCCACAAAGCTTCTAATCTCCGTAACTGATGTTGGCCTTGGCCATTTTTCCACTGCTTCAATTTTCTTTGTATCAACTCGTATCCCCTCCTTAGATACCACATGCCCCAAGAATGCAACACTTTCGAGCCAAAACTCACACTTGGAGAACTTAGCATACAATCGATGTTCTCTCAAAATTTGGAGCACTATCTTAAGATGCTGCTCATGCTCCTCTCGACTCTTTGAATATATCAAAATATCATCAATAAACACCACTACAAACTTATCCAAATAAGGTTTGAACACTCGGTTCATCAAATCCATAAAGGCTGCAGGAGCATTCGTGAGCCCAAATGACATCACTAAGAACTCATAGTGCCCATATCTTGTTCGAAATGCGGTCTTGGGTATATCTTCGTTCCGGATTCTCAACTGATGGTACCCAGATCGCAGATCTATCTTAGAAAAACATTGTGCTCCTTGTAGTTGATCAAATAAATCATCTATCCTTGGGAGAGGATATTTATTCTTCACCGTCACTTTATTAAGCTGTCAATAATCAATGCACAGCCTAAGTGACCCATCTTTCTTCTTCACAAATAACACTGGTGCTCCCCATGGGGATACACTAGGTCGTATGAAACCTTTATCCAACAAATCCTCCAACTGATCCTTAAGCTCTTTAAGCTCTGCAGGTGCCATTCTATATGGGGGTATGGATATAGGTCTAGTGTCGGGAATCAAATCTATGCAAAACTCAACCTCCCGTTCAGGAGGCAAACCTGGTAGCTCTTCAGGAAATACATCCACGAACTCCTTCACCACCGACACTTGAGTTACATCTCCAATCTTTGCCTGACTATCCTTTACAACAGCCAAGTAACCTATACAACCCTGTCGTAATAATCTTCTGGCAGATATGACCGATATCAAATTGGTTGGAGCATTACTCCTATCCCCCTGAATACTAAATGATGGTTCACCGGGGAAATCAAATCTAACCAATTTATGATAGCAGTCCACACTAGCATGACAGGGTGATAACCAATTCATCCCCAAGATTACATCAAAGTCTAAGGTGTCTAGCACCACTAGATTCACCGAAGTGTCTTTGTCCTTGACTCGCACTACACATGACTCATATTCCCACTCGGCCACAAATATCTCCTTTAAAGGAGTAGACACCACTAATTGTTCCTCTCTCCTAACACGACCTCTACCCAACCGAGATGCAAAACATGGAGAGATAAAAGAATGGGTAGCACCAGGATCAAATAGTACTCGAGCATTCATATTACAAACGGAGAGAATACCTGAGACCACGGCATTGGATGTTTGAGCCTCCTGCTGTGTTAAAGCAAACACCCTCGCTTGGCCTCTACCAATAGAACTTTGATGTCCGGACCCAGATGGTCTGCCTTGAGAGGAAGTACCCGCACCTCTACCTCTCGATCCACTAACCTCCCGGCCAGATGAGACAGCAACTGACGGAGCAGATGAAGCTGGCTGAGTGGAACCACGAGCAGAATCTGGTGATTGATGTGCCATCGGACAATCCCTCCTAATATGCCCAGGTTGACCGCACCCGTAACAAGTTTTTGTAGTAAGGAAGCACCGTCCACTATGTCGTCTCCCACAAGTATCACAAGAGCGAATGACTTGACTACTCTGTCTAGAATCTTGCTGCCTCCTAGAACTAAAGGTTCTCTGTCCCACCCTAATATTAGCACCAGGTGCGTCACTCCCCTGCTGCGGTAACCGTGAGTCCCTCTGTGGACCCTGACGGCTAGAAGATGAACCACCACTGCTGAAATCTCTACGGCCCTGATAACCCTCTGTCTTGCCCCTTTTTGCTCTATCTCTCGCAGCCCTACTCTCATTGGTCCTCATCTCGATGCGTTGAGCACGATCCACTGCTGCAGAATAGGTAGTGAAATCTCGGGATGCCACAGCCCTAAATAATGGCTCCACTAACCCATCCACAAACCTCTGAATCTTCATCTCCTCAGTAGAAACGAGATAGGGCGCATAACGAGCTAGCTGCGTGAACTTGATGTCATACTCAGACACCGTCATGCTTGAAGTCTGTACCAAAGTCTCAAACTCTCTAGCTCTGGCATTACGCACACTGAGTGGTAAGAATCGATCTAAGAAGGCTACACTGAACTCACTCCAGGCCAACGGTGTTGCATCAGTCGGTCTGCCTCTACATAAAGAGCTATACCATTCCTGCGCCACATCCTCTAATTGGAAGGCGGCTAGCTCAACTGACCGAACACTAGAACATCCCAAGGCTTTACAAATTTTTTCCATCTTATCCAAGAAAACCTGGGGTTTCTCCGATGCATCAGACCCTGTAAATGTTGGAGGCTTAAGCTTGAGAAAGTCAGGAAGAGAAATATCTAGATGTCCCCTCTCCTCCTCATGATGTTGGTGATCGGCCTGTCCTTGGGAGCTAGGGAATTCTTGTACTGTAGGTCTCCCCTCTACTACCCTTTGTATATCTTCCATGCGGGTCGCCATCATCTCTACAACCCGGTTAACTCCCTGTAGGCCTGCCGCCAAATCCTCAATAGTAATACCCCTAGCTGGGTGTCTATCTACATCACCTGAGGACTGTCCCTCTTCTTGCCTACTCACAGGCGTATCCAACCCCACCGGCCTAGTGACCCTGCCACGTCTACCTCGGCCTCTCTGGGTGGATGCCCGTGGTCTATCTGCCATCTCAATGGGAACATCTTGCTCCCTTGCCCGTCTTGAGGCGGCTCGTGTCTTAGGCGGCATTCTTACCTAGACAAAAGCAAACGCCTGTTATTAAACACATATTATAATCATACTTAAAGCAACAGGTGGTTTCTAAGATAGGGAATCTATGCGGTCATTTGGTTGTAAAATGTGCCGCGGTTCACACTTTACAACTGAAGTTCCCACATAAAGACCCGACTCTCCGCTGGACTAACAAAAAGGAAGTTCTAGGACCTAGACAAACCTAGGGCTCTGATACCAATACTGTCACGACCCAAATTCCGGGTCATGACCGGCGCATGGGTCCAATGGACGTAATCCACTAAACCCAAGCAAGCCTATTATTTATCTTACTTATGATTCTATTTATTATCACTAAGTCCTATTTCATGACTTTGAGTCAAAATAGTGATACACATTGCCAACTCGTACTGGCATTACTCTTTTAAAATTTACATTAAGTTCATCTATACATAACAAAATAATACTCGACCTCCAGCGGAGTGACTCGGATGGATATACAGCTACCGAATGCCGAGACACCTACCAGAAGATGTACACAAATCTACAAGGACACCTCGTCCTAATTATCGGCTACCTCGTGATCTGAAAACATGAATTTGAAAATGGTGAGTATAAACCCAGTGAGTGAACAAGGAAGGGAACAAGCAACAATTAGGAAAAATTTAAAATCATGATGCACTTGTTTCAAACAATGCAATTTAGTTCATTCCTATTTAAAACCCCTCCAAACCCCAGAGTTTTTCGCTACAGCGAGCATGAATTTCGATGCAGTGAAAACAAAGCAACAAGATAAACATTTTTCCTCACTCAACAAAAGTCATCCTGCTAAACTAATAAAATCAACCTAACATTCATGAAAATTCTCAAAGTATAATGTGTCAAATTTTACGTACATTACAACCATAAATCATTGTCCATCAATTTGCTATATCACACACATTTACATATGTATATATATATATACGTATATACCCATCATCATCATCTCACCAACCCATCATCATCATCACCAGCTCATCATCATCATCATCACCAGCTCATGCGCACTCCCTACTCGCACATGGCTGGGTCATCACCGGATTATGCGCACTCCCTACTCGCACATAACCGGGTCATCCTCGGCTTATGCACACTCCCTACTCGCACATAGCCGAGTCAACATAATTACACAACATTATATTCAAGCATATATGTATATCAACATAATGCAGCCACATAGAAATCCATAATAACCACATTCCATAACATAAACCTTTTCTCAAAAGCTTGTTCCCAAGGCATTCATTTTCATGAAAAATTTCATAAAATCATTCAAACACTTTGTTCAAAACAGTCATATTCCCAAAACAATTTTGATAGGCAGTCCACTCACAGGTGTCGAAAATTCGGATTCCGGGTGAACTCTGACTAATAGTCCTCAGGCGTAATTCCTTTGCCTTTTCCGGACGTCTCACCACCTTGACAAATAACCAAGTCGAGGAATTTACTATATTGTCCCTAAATTGATATAAATTAATTTAAACTACTAATGCTTGATATGTAAATGCACAAATATACCCGATTACCGCTTAATCACGGTATCGATTAAATTCGACCGATCACCCGATTAATCGACGATTGTGTCCAAATCACCTCTAAATTAATTCATTTCTCCTCTAATACCTTAATTTACCACATACATTTAAATAAAGCCAAATTCAGCATTAGAACCCTCACAATTCCTTATAGAAAAAAAATTTGGTCATTTGGTGTACTAGCATCGAATCTTTTTCTACATAACCGTTTCACCTTACTTCATCATTTTCCATGCCATTTTCCTTGAAATAAAAACAATCCCCCATTGATATTCAGCCCTCATGGTTCGCCCAACAAGGAACCCTAGAGAAATTGAATATTTCTTTTGTGTTTTTGTTCATAACCATGCTTAACTATCCCTAAACACTAATATAGTCTAAAATCAAATTATTCCAACAACAATTCCTCTTCCATACCCATTTTGCAGAATTGAATTCATCATGATAACTCAATATTCAACCATGGAAATCAAGAACAAAAGCATGGGTAAGCTAGGTATCAAGGAGAATTAAAGAAATTTTAACTTACCTAGCTTGTTTCCTTGATTTCTTCACTTTTTCTTTGAATTTCCACCTAGGTTTTCTTGTTTTTCCTTTTGTTCTTCCTTTTTTCTGGTTGCTGGATGTCTAGGCCGAATATGGTGAGGGAATTGGGGATTTAATGGGCTGATTTCTATAGAAAATAATAAAATAATCAAGCATGCCATGTGTCACATGCTTATTGGCCAAAATTTTAACTTTTTGACTTTTTCTTCTTAATTTTCCACCACAAATATTCTGGTATTTATCCAATCCTACCACAATTAAAATCCCTTGGTCTTGACAAGTGCTGGGCCGAAAATTTTACTGATTTGCCCCCGAGACAAAAAAATTACGATTTTGCCCTTATACTCCGAAATGTACCGGAATCTCATTATTTCTACTTTTCAACCTAAAATAACACTACTATTGATCAATATTAACCAAATGGGGCAAAAATTGTTTAAAAAAAATTTTCGTTTAGTCCACTAGTGGCAAAATTACCATTTTGCCCTTCTACTCTATAAATACCGGGAATCACAATTTTTCACTACTAAACATCATTTTATACTCCAATAATCATAATTATATTTCATATAATTATTCTTGGTCAAATGTGATCAAATCTTGGCTAAAAATCTCCATTTAATCATCAAATGGTAAAATGACCGTTTTGTCCCTAATTGGTCAATTTTCTGATGGACTCCAAACTGGACCTTGAACTCCAAATCACTATTCTAAACCATTCTGTTGGTTTTAAAATTTTCAAATTCCTCTTAGAATTTCTATTTGAACTAGTTCAAGGCTCGATTTAACTTAGTTGTACCACTCGATACAATACCGTCTTTTAATCGAGCTTGACAGGGTCTCACACCTATGCTCTTTGATATGTGCATTTGAATGATTGATTATTTATTTGCATACAATTTTTGTCCTACACACTCAAGTAGAAATATTAGACACAAATGAATGGGAATGTTTTATTATCATCAAAAACTAATGGAGCCAACAATCTCTCCCTTTTTGATGATGACAAAACATTCCTTGATTAACAGCACAGTGTCCTTTTATTCTTTTTCAGTTTTGCATAAAGATGAGGATTTCTCTCCCTATGTGTCTGCTCCCCCTTAGTGTGTGCATATTTTGCTTGTTCATTCCAGAAAATTTTATTCATGTCATATAGAAATGACACTATACATTCAGAATATATATATGCAAAAATATAAAGTGATTTACAGCAGGTGAATGTTGACAGATTATCATCAAAATTTCAGTAGTGTTTGTTAACAATATATTGTTATCAGATTTTCTCTGTGCCATTCATCATTCAACAGATATACTATACTTAGCATCCATATTTATTCATAACCACAATCCATTCACAATGTCATAATAAAAATCAGTCATCAGCATACTATCCCAATATTAGTACAACACCAAATTTTTATCAACAGTAGTCAAAATACCATAGACAGTAAGACATCATTGGATATTCAATTATCAACAACCAAATAACATAAACATTTTACATCCCATTTTACACACAAAAACATAAACAACAAGGTTAAATTCAAGTGTTCAATTGTTAGCATGGCACAAACAGCAGATAACCGCAAAATAACAGTTAATGTTTTGAAACTGCCCCTAGATAGTTTTTACTTCCTATCTCCCCTAATCTTTCCATAATATCTCCTAAGGTCCCTACCATACTTCTCCCATTTTTTGTCATCATCAACTCCTAATCATCTTCTGAGGAGGATGAGGGAGAGGATTCATCATTAGTGTAGTATTTGACATTGAGGGGTTCGGGAGAAGGTTTTGGTGGTGATTTTTGTGGTGAAGGTTGAGGAGAAGGTTCAAGTGAGGACTTGTTTGAGGCTTCTACTAGATTTTGAGGAGAAGAAATAGTTGCTGACTTGTCTTTTTTAACCAATCTAGAGGATTTCCTTCTCTTAAGGAACTTTGATTGATGGCCATTGTCTTTATGCCTTTACCATGTGTTTTTGATCTGACCTGTGAAGCTGCAGTAGCTTTCTCTTTTTCTTTCCCAGTTTGCTTCTCTACTATGTGTGCTGGTTCAGTAGATGGTGACTTCTGAACTTCTGTTTTGGCTACTTCTTTTTCTGCCTACTCTTCCTTGATCATCTGATGAAAGACATCCATAATCGAAACTTCCTTTGAATTGGGTGGAGAAGGCTGCTCTTTCTCAAGTACTGGAGGGGATGTGGGATTTTTATCAAGTGAACCAATCACCTTAGTCCCTTATTCTGACTCAGCTTCTTTTTGAGACTCAAGTGAGGGGGTTTTTCTTGGCTGATCCACTTCAAGTTCATGACCCTCCCCCTGGAAAGCAAAACCTTCAGCACCTTGCCTTTCTACAAGACTTGGAGTTACAGAGGTGTCTGCAATGGCCGGTTTAGATTGCATTTTTCCTTTTTCCTTTAGTACATTTTCCAGTTCAGTCACTTTCTCCTCAATTTTTTGCATTCTTGCTCCTTAGTCTTTGAGTTTTCCATTAATTCTCATAAGTAGATTAAAGATCACCTCATTTGAGTATTGAGATGGTGCTGCCTCTGGTTGAGTAGGTAAGAAAGATTATTTTCCTTCAGCTTTGGGGGTTTTAACGAATCTTTCTCCATCAAGTTTGTACCCTATTTTAGGCGACCTTCCAAGGTAAATGGCTTGATCTCTGCTTTTACCTTGTTTGCCTCGTACCTTGAGCTCCAAATCCCTTTCTTTTTCACCAAAGATGTGCTGATATTTCCATAAGGCAAATTTATTTTCTCCAATCTACATATTCCTCTCATTCTCTCAATCATAAATCTACCTAAGTTAAGTGAAACACCACTAAATGCATGTTCATCAGCCATAGATCCTATAGACTGATATAGCTAAAACTTCCCCCTTTTCCATGAAATTGGCAGCAATGAAATAATGCAATATTCTAATTCGTGGACTAGTGATCAAACCTGTAGTACTCCATGTTTTGATACGGTAGCTAATAAAGTTTACGGATACCAATTTAGGTTGATTACTGAGTTAAAAGGGTAATTCAGAAGTGAACCTGTGAAATCTCGATCTCCATAGACACATAACTAGAAGTAGACGTGATAATTCAAACGAGGGGTAATTTCATAATTTCTCTTGGTGAGCTCCTACGAGTGGGTTTTTTTAATGCTATTAAGGTCTAAATAGGCCTAAAGAATGAATAAATGATGGTAAATAAATGAAGAAGATAAAAATAATGATAACTTTCACGGTAGGGGTAAAATGGTCATTTTGCATCTCGGATCTAAATTTTTATGTTTTCGTGAACCCAAGTATTTTTAGGCTATTATGGACCTTGCCTTAGTATCAAAAGAGTAAAAGGTTGCACAAAGGATGAGAGGAAGACAAAGTCACCATGTTAAGGGCATTTTGGTCATTTAAGTGAGAAATGGATAAACTTTAGATATAAATATCTAAAGCTCCAGCAATTTCCAGCTGCTTCTAGCCATTTCTTCTTCCTTCCCATCTCATGTTTCTTCATCTCCATGGGAGCCTCCCATAAAGCTTTCATAACTTTCTCTCTCTAGCTTCAATTTTCATGCTTTTGAGCACTTTTTCATGGAACTTTTTGTTCTCTTTCACTCTCTCACCTTAAAACCCTTAAAAAGTCTTTGTTCAGCACTTTCTCTCACTAGTTGAAAATTTTACAGAGAGAGAGAGAAAGAGACTTTCCATGATAGCTTGAGTATTCTTGAGAAGGAATTCAACTACAAATCCACCAAGGTGAGTAATGAATGAGGATTAATTTTAGGTTGTTGATAATGGCTAGTAATTGGAGTTGTGAGTTGTTTTATTGTTGAGGTTTGCTTATTTATTTCTAGTGATACTAAAGTAGAGAGAATAGATAGCTAATCAAAAAGGTAATTGGAAGCTAGTTAGGAATAACAAGTGGAGCTTGATTTAAGAAATAGCTTTTAGAAATGTATTTATGCAAATTGGGTTGGTAGTGATGTTGTGTGTGTGTGATAGGTTCCAACGAGGCCTCACATGTCCGTTTGAAGTAATAATCGAAGTTTAGAATCGATTAAAGAATCAACGAGATCGATGAGTGAACTTGCATTTCAAAATTGTTTTGGGAATGTGAATGTATTTGCATAAAACATTTGAATGATTTTAACCAATTTTTCTTTAAAAATGTGTGCCGGGAAACAAGCCCTTGATGAAATGTTTTGATATTGCTAAAATGTGAAATGTGCAAAAGGATGAATCCATGTGCTCCTATATTATGTTGGTATGTATATATATATGAATATATGTTGTGCATTGATGAATAATGTTGTGTGATGATATTGACCCGGCTATGTACCAGTAGGGAGTGCGCATAAGCCGATGATGATGATGACCCGACTATGTGCGAGTAGGAAGTGCGCATAAGTCAATGATGATGATGACCCGACTATGACGATGAATGAAGTGGGGTGGTGTACTTGTTGATATATGTTTATATATGTATATGTGATAGCAAGTTTATGATTATAATATGTGATTGTTTTGAATGTTGATAACTTGATTATTGTCAATGTGTTCACTTTGATGTGCAATATGGTAGGGATGGATTTGTGGCATGTGAAAACCCCTTATTTGTCATTTTCCCTGAATTTCACTGCAGCGAGAAACTCTTGGGTGGTGGGGGCATAAAACAGCCCTGTTTCTCGTTGCAACGAAAATAAATCTCACTGCAGCGAGAAACTCTCAGGTTTTGATGCAGTAACTTCATTTTGATGAAGATTTTGACTACTTTTTCATCCGAAATGGGAAAATCTGTAAACATCAAAGTTTTAGCCCTGTCTTTTATCTTTCTAATGGTTGAAAAATCAGGTCAATTGGACTTTCGTAATGGGAGATATTCTAGAAAAACTGAAACATATGCAAACTAACACTATTTCTCGCTACAGTGAAAAACTTTCTGTTTTGGCCGCCCAAATCTCACTGCAGCGAGAATGAACTTCACTGCAGTGAGAAACTTGCTGCCATGCTTGCTACCTTGCTTGATTTTGACCTACTTTTCACCCATTTAACTTCATGGATTGATCATGGGTTTGTGAAACACTATAAGGGTATTAATCAAGGTTTGAAATGAGGGGTTTTCAGTAAGAAATTAAATCAAGTGCATTGTTTTTGAAACAAGTGCATCATGATTTTCAAATTCTTCCTATTGATTGCTTGTTCCCTTCTTCTGTTCACTCACTGAGTTTTATACTCACGTTTTTAAACTTTATGTTTTCAGATTCAAAGGCAGTTAGGACCTAGATTGAGTCGTACACATATGTTCGCCTTCCTGGTAGGTACTATGGCATCTCAGTAGCAGTACGTTCAGTTAAAGTCACCCCGTTGACGATTGAGAGTCTTTTATCTATGTACATGTATATGGAATGTAAACTACTAAGAGTCATGTTATAAATGAAGTATGTATATGTTGGATTGATGATGATGCCTTATGAGATGGCAATGAATGACAATACTTTGAGATAATACAAATATGAATATTCGATTGCTATAAATTATTACTGAAACATTCATCATTGAGAACTAAAATATGTGGTTTTAGAAATGATGGTTGGGATTAATGAT
Source organism: Theobroma cacao (assembly GCF_053813885.1). Taxonomy (NCBI): domain Eukaryota; kingdom Viridiplantae; phylum Streptophyta; class Magnoliopsida; order Malvales; family Malvaceae; genus Theobroma; species Theobroma cacao. The sequence continues at coordinate 27,179,957 of NC_142643.1, forward strand.
TGAGATTGCATAAATAAGCTTGCTTGGGCTTAGTGGGCTATGCTTATTGGGCCCATGCATCGATCATAGCCTAGAATTTGGGCTGTGACAAAACCGGCATTACTCTTAGAAGAATATTTCTCTTTCTTTCTTGTAATCACTTCCCACAAGGATGAGGGATCATAGTTTTTTGGAAATTCAAACTCACCCTTTTCACATTCAATTTTAAGCAAACTGCCCAAATCAATAGCTGTCACAGTAAATTATTTTCCATTTAAAAATACATTCAGACCGTCATCAGTATAATCATCTGGTTCCTCCAGTTCATCTTTGTCAACAATAATAGTCGAATAAAATTCTTTAACTAAACTAGCACTACATGATCATTTTCTGAATGTACTAAACTCCTTCAGTTTAACTCCTCAAAATAATCAAACAGGCTTGTCTGAATTTCTGGAATTTCATTAAAACTGTCCCAATCGATGTATTTTCCACAAGTGATAGGTGCATTCTCTATTTTTCTAAATCTCTTTTCATGTACCTTATTTTTGAATTTAGAAGATGAGGTAGTACCTTTCTTGAGCGATTTGCCCTTGTCTTTCTTCTTTTAGATTTGTAGCTTTTTTCTTTCTGGGATTTTCTAGATTTTTCACTCACAGATGCCAACAGAATCTTTTTCTTTTTCTTCTATATATCTGCTTGCATGCTTTCTTCTAATGGCCGTTTGTCGTTCTTCTTCTCCAGAAGTTCTTGAGATTGTACTGATTTCACCATTTGGTTTGGAAGATTTTCAACATAGGGTTTCGAATGGTTGAGAAGTGAGGGTTTCAGTTTCAGGCATCAGTTTCAGCAGAGAGAAAATATAGAGAAAATAGGTTGAGAGCAGTTTAATTAATTAAAAAAAACTGTCTAACTTCCCTTCTTTAAGGATAATTTGTAACTCCCCCTTTAAAATTAAAAAATTGCCTCTTAATTTTTAATTTTGGTTTAGGTAGTTTTCTCCTCTGTTTTATTTCCCGGTAGACATTTTCTTTTCATTATTTTATTCCTTCTGCCTTTAACGTAACTGAGTCGTATTATTTAATGAGACAGAATGCTCTTCGTTGACTAAGAGCTCTCTTAGTCGACTAAGTGCCTACTGTCCTTTGTGAAAATTTTAGAATCTTTCTTTAAATCTCTTGCAAACTAACCATCCCTAAATTTCTCCTAATCTCACAAAATCTTTCCTCATTCAGAGGTTTTATGAATATATAAGCTAGTTGATGTAGAGTGTTGACAAATTAAATTTTAATGTCACCTTTCATTACATGATCTCTAACAAAGTGGTGCCTAATTTCAATGTGTTAATTCCTTGAATGCAGCACAAGAATTTTTGAAATATTGATTGCACTTGTATTGTCACAATATATTGGTATGTTTTTCATTGACATTCCATAGTCTTTTAGTTATTGTTTAATCCATAAGATTTGAGCACAACAGCTACCTAGAGATACATATTCTGCTTTTGCTATAGATAGAGCAACTGAATTTTGCTCTTTGATAGGCCTTGACACAAGAATACTACCTTGAAATTGGCAAGTTCCACTGGTGCTCTTCCTATTTGTTTTGTTGCTAGCAAAATTAACATTCGAATATCCAACTAAGCTGAAGGATGATTCTCTAGGGTACCATAAGCCTAAAGTTTGTGTGTCTATGAGGAATCTAAAAATTCTTTTAACAGTAGTCATGTGTGATTCTTTGGGTTGAGATTGAAAACGAGCACACAAACACACACTAAATTATATATCAGGCCTGCTGGCTGTTAAATAAAGAAGTGATATGATCATACCTCCATAGAGCTTTTGATCAACATCTTTTCCTTTTTCATCTAAATCAAGTTTGGTGGATGGACTTATTGGTGTATAAATTGATTTCAGCTTTAGCATATCAAACCTTTTAAGCATGTCTTGAGTGTATCTTTCCTGGTTGATAAATATTCCTTTCTCACTTTGTTTGATTTGAAGCCTAAGAAAGTACTTCAGCTCACCCATCATGCTCATTTCAAATTCACCCTGCATTTCTTTAGCAAAGTTCTTGCATAAAGCCTCATTAGTTGCACCAAACACAATGCCATCCACATAAATTGGAATAAAAATTAAATCCTTTAAGTATCTTTAATAAACAATGTAGTATCAATGCTACCCCTAACATATCCTTTTTCAACTAGAAATTTTGAAAGCCTCTCATACCAAGCTCTAGGAGCTTGTTTTAATCCATACAAGGCTTTATGAAGTTTGAAAACATGATCTGGTTTTTCAAAGTCTTCAAATCTTGGTGGTTGTTCAACATACACTTCTTCTTGAATGAATCCATTCAAAAATGAACTCTTTACATCCATTTGGTACAAATTAAAATTCATAAAGCATGCAAAAGCAAGCAACAACCTTATGGCTTTAATCCTAGCAACCGGTGCAAAAGTTTCATCATAATCAATTCCTTCCTCTTGGTTGTATCCTTGGGCTACTAACCTAGCTTTATTTCTAACTACATTTCCTTGCCCATCTACCTTATTTCTGAACATCCATTTTGTTCTAACAATAGGGTGGTTTAAAGGCCTAGCGACTAATGACCACAAATGGTTTCTTTTGAATTGATTGAGTTCCTCTTGCATGGCCAATATCTAGCTTTCTTTTTTTTTTTGCTTCCTCAAATGTCTTAGGCTCAATTTGAGATATGAAAGCTGAAAACTCACAAGTCTCTCTTGTTGCTTTCTTAGTCTTAACTCCTTGAGAAATGTCACCTATGATTTGTTCTTGTGGATGGTCTTTTGCATATCTCCAACTCCTTGGAAGATCACTATACTGAATTCTATTCTTTGCAAATTTTCTAGAGGTGGAGTTTCATTTTCTCTTATAGGTGAGCTTTCTTCATTATTCTTATTGTTCTCTAAGCTCATTTCTTCCATTTGTTTTTCTAGGATCTCTACATCATCATCATCAGCATGAATTTCCTTTTGTAAGGCATTGGACTCATCAAAAACTACATGGATTGATTCTTCAACAGTTGAAGTTCTTTTGTTGAAAACTCTATAAGCCTTTGAGTTTAATGCATATCCTAAAAAAATTGCCTCATCACTTTTTGCATCAAACTTACCTAAGGACTGTTTTCCATTGTTTAACACAACATTTACAACCAAAACTTCTAAGGTGTGAAATATTTTGTTTTCTACCCTTGTAAAGTTCATATGGAGTCTTTGATATCATGGCTCTAATTGAGACTTTATTAAGTATATACGCTGCTGTGTTCACTTCTCAGCCCAAAAATATTTTGGTAGGTTATTTTCACATAGCATAGTTCTAGCCATTTCTTTTAAAGTTCGATTTTTCCTCTCTACAACTCCATTTTGCTAGGGCGTTCTAGGTGCTGAAAAATTATGATCCAACTCCTTTTCATTACAAAATTTCTCAAATTCTTCTCCATGATCACTCCTAATACTAACTATGGCTAGTCTTTTTTCATTCTCAACTTTCCTACAATGACTTATAAATGCTGGTACAGCATCATTCTTATGAGCAAGAAAATAAACCCAAGTGTACCTAGAGTAGTCATCAACTATTACAAAGCCATAAGATTTTCCTCCTATACTAGTTATACTCATTGGACTAAATAGATCAATGTGTAGCAATTCAAGAGGTCTAGTTGTTGACACAATCTTCTTAGTCTTAAAGGATGTTCTAACTTGTTTTCCTAGTTGGCAAGCATCACATATTTTATCATTTTCAAGATTTATATCCGACAATCCAACAACTAGATTTTTCTTAATTAATTTTGACATAGTATGCATGCTCACATGTCCTAATCTTCTATGCCATAGCCAGCTATCATTTTCAGCATTTGCCGCTAAACACAATTCACAATTCATTTCAAGATCTTCAAGAAATACAACATACATATTCTTTAATCTTCTTCCTATAAATGAGACTTTATTTGTGCTTATATCTATCACTTCACACTTATTTGAATCAAAGCGTACTTTAAATCCTTTATCACACAATTGACTAATGCTCGATAAATTATGTTTCAAGCCTTTAACCAATAACCCATGACTGATTTGAGTTTGGGAGTTCTTACCAACTGTTCTTATACCATGGATTCTACCTTTTGAATCATCACCAAAAGATACGGTTCCTCCCTTTTTCTTGTCTAGCTGTGCAAATAGCATTTCATTTCCTATCATGTGCCTTGAGCAACCACTATCCATATACCAAGGTTGCTTCTTCTTGAGTTGAGCTCTTAAACATGTATGTTTTAAGTGTAGCTCAACCTGTGAGATAGATTTTCAATTTTTCTTTATAGGTACCCATACCTTGATGGGTCCTTGATTGTTAGTTGCAATATAGGATCCTTTTGGAACCTATATTTTTCTTATTTTCTGCGTCCTTCTTTTCTTAAAACAATCATATGATAAATGACCAATTTTATTACAAATATAGCATTTAGGGGAAAAGTCATTTGCATTTCTTTTGAAATTTGTGCTCTTTTTTTATGATTCTTTACTTAAATTCTGAAGAGCAACATTTTCATCTATTGCCTTTTGCAAAGATTCAATTCTATTGTCCAGCTCCAATTTCATAAACTTCAAAATTTATTTTTGAATGTTCTAGTTCCATTTGTAGAAAATTTCTTTGCTAAAAAACAGAGTTGAAATCATGTCTTATCTTTTACAAAACAATCTCAAGAGATGCAACTTTTCTTTTCAAAGTTTTATATTTTGATGCAAGTTTTTCATACTCATCATAGAGACATTCATATTCTTCTTGAAGCTCATCAATTGAAATATCACAAGGAGATGAAGATACCTCAAATTCATCTTCTCTGGATAAATTTGCTCGTTCTTCAACTTTTTCTTCTTCAACATTTGAGCTTGAAGTATCACTATCTGACCATGTTGCAGCCACCATTGACTTTTGCACATGGATACGTTATCATATTCTTTATAACCAAGTGCACAAATGAGAGTGTGCATGGCCTTAGAGTTGATTTGTGCTCTCTTCATTTTAGCTTTTGTCCATTTATTTCTATCCTTAGGAGTTTTCTTACAATTGACTGAATTTTTAATCATTGGAATGAAAGGACCATCAATAATGACATCCCACATCTCATAATCATAAGCCCTAACATAAATTGACATTCTAATACTCTAATATGGATAGTTAGAGCCATCAAACAGAGACGGTCTGTTTGTTGATTGTCCCTCAGCAATTACTGACTTTTGTAGAGCCATTTGGATCTTCCCTAAGGATGTTAAGCCTTAAATATGAGGGATAGGCTCTGATACCACTTTTTGGTCCCAATTAAATGTTCTAGAGGGGGGTGAATAACACTATTTGCCTCTTGTCAAGATGAGGATCTAATTTGAAAAGCAATGAAATTAAAAACTAAGTAAATAATGCACAAAAATTTAGAGTGGTTTGGTCCAAGACCTACATCCACTACCTTGATCATTCAACCAAGGATTTTCCAAACTAATCCACTATGAATGGTGAAATTCACAAGCTTTCACCAAGCTTTTACAATGGCTTTTACCAAGCTTAGCCAAAACCTTTCAAAATGGTTTTTCATGGGCTCAACCAAACCCAAAGGGGTTTTTCAAAGGCTCAACCACAACCTACAACAATGATTTTTCACGGGATCAACCAAAACCTAAAAACTAACTTTTCAAGGCTAAGTTAGAACTTATACACTCAATCAGGCAATCTAAGCTTGAATCAATTACTTTGAGTGACTCGCTCACTCTAAGAATACAAAGAGAGAAGTAGAAAGAGTGTACCTATGATCACAAGGTTTATCTAAGTGGTACAAATAAAGTGCAAATCACGATTACAAAGGATAGGAGTTAAGTGCAGCAAATGAGCAGCAGTTGTTTTCTGGTTTTTCAGCTATTTTGTGTGTTCTTGGAAGCCTTTAATACATTTCTAGCCATTGGAACCTTCTTTTATACTTGGAAAATCAGGTCTAACATGAGTTAGACAGTTTTTGACCATTGAGAACAATTTGGTAGCAATTCTGGCCGTTAATCTATCTTCTAGTGCACAATTCAAAATTTCTGGTAGAATGCTTTTAGTCTACTAATCGATATCTTAGTCGACTAAGTTGTCTTTTTCTTCTGATCCCAGTTTTTGGCAGTGTGCACTTAGTCGACTAACTCATTCTTTGGTCGACTGAAATGGTTCTGTCTCTCAATACTCTTCAGCTCGCCAACTTTTGATTTAAATCTTAGCTGACTAACTCTTCATTAATCAACTAAGGGGCTTTTGTCTTGTTGATCAATTGTGGCTTCCTTATTCCTATGCTCTTTGATATGTGCATTTGAATGATTGATTTATTTGCATACAATTTTTGTCCTGCACACTCAAGTAGAAATATTAGACACAAATGAATGGGAATGTTTTATTATCATCAAAAACTAATGGAGCCAATAATGATACTGTGAGACCTCAACCTCTATAGTCTTGTAAATAGGCATAGACACCATAACACAAGCTAGGGGTAGTTTCGTCATTTCCTCTAATAAGCTCCCAGAAGAAATTTTTATTTTATTTTAAGGTCTAAATAGGTGTAAGACAGCATAAATGATGTGTAATGATGAAAACACGAAGAAAACTGGAAGTTTCAATAATTTTCACAATAGGGGCAAAATGGTCATTTTTCACCTCGAGTTAGAATTTTTAAGTTTTCATGAACCCGAACATTTCTAGACCATTATGGACCTTGTCCCAATGTCAAAAGAGTAAAAAGATTTCATAAAAGATTGGAGGAGAATAAGCTAATTTATGAAGGGGCATTTTGGTAATTTAAGTGGAGTGGATAAACTTAGGCTATAAATATCCCTTTCTTCCAGCAACTTCTACATTCTCCAGTAGCTTTTCATCATCTTCTTATTCTCTTTCATGTTGCTTCCCAACCTCCATGAAAGCTTGATAAGAAAGCTCCACAACCTTCCTCAAATAACTCTAAATTTCATGCTTTTGGTGCACCCTTTCCATAAACCCTCGTGCTCTTCCATTCTCTCACTTTAAAACCCTTGAAAAATCTTGTTTCCATACTCTCTCTCACTAGTTAGGTGTTTTAGTGAGAGAAAGAGGAAGCTTTACAATAGTTTGGAGAACTGTTGGAAAGAATTTCAAAGTTTCAAAGCTATTAAGGTGAGTAGTAAATTAGAGTTGAAATTTTAGTGTTAAGAATGATTAGAGATTTGAATTTGTGAATACTTTGTAGTTGAGATTGTTGATTCACTTTAGAGTGATAAGATAGTGAAAATGGATAGCCATATAAATGGCAATTGAAAGCTAGCTAAGACATAGCTTTTAGAATTTGTAAGTATGTGGCATGAATTAATGGTGATGTTAATGTGATGATAGGTTCCAAAGAAGCCACACCGTCCCAATTGGACCATTAGTGAAGTTAGAGTCGGTTAAGGACTCAACAATGCCGGTGAGTGGACTTGCATTTCAAAAATTATTTGGGAATGTAAACTTATTTGCATTATATACTTGAATGATTTTATTATACTTGATTTAAAAACGAGTGCTTTGGGAACAAGCCTTTGATAAATTGATTTTATGTTGTGACATGTGGCTGTTATGGATGGTTGAACTACTACACTATGTTGATATATATATATATATATATATACGAATAATGTTGTGTAATGATATTGACCCGGCTATGTGCGAGTAGGAGTGCACATAAGCCATTGCTGACCCGGCTATGTGCGAGTGGGAGTTCACATAAGCCATTGTTGACCCGGCTATGTGCGAGTTGGAGTGCGCATAAGCCGTTGCATATGAGATGATGATGACGGGAGGGTGTACATGATAATTGATATATATATATATATATATATATATATATATATATATATATGCATATATGGTATATGGTTGTAATGCAAAAATGTGAGCATTTGAATTGTTGAAATTTGAGAGTTTGTATGTGTTACATGTTGCTTTTGTTATTTTATCAGGATGGCTTCGATTTAAGGGAAAAGGAAACCCTTTTCTTGATGTTCTGATTCTCACTGTAGCGAGATTCATTCTTGCTGCAGCGAGAAACTCTCGAGTTTTGAAGGGGTTAGCTGGCCAAAAAATCACTGTAGTGAGAATCCATTCTCGCTGCAACGAGAAAGGTACTGTAGCTTTTCGCTGCAGCGAGAATGAATCTCACAACAACGAGAAACCTTTTGTTTTGAAACCCAAAATTTCGCTGCATCAAGATTCAATCTCGCTACAGTGAAAACCTTTTTTTTTTCTCCCCATTTGGTTGGGTTGTTACCCTATTTTCCATTTTTTTGGTACTATAGTTGAGCATGGATTTTTAACATTAAGGAATAAATGGATTAAGTTTAAAATGAGGAGGTTTGGTGAGAAACCCTCGGCTAGTTGAGCGAGAATGCCTTTCCGCTGCAGCAAGGACCCGTCGTTTATTTGACTTGATTCGCATGAATGCTATTAAAGTTTTCACTCTCCAAATCCTTTGTTGAGCATGGACTCTTTTCAATAAGTGATTTTTCTCATGTGGGGTTTACATGAGGGCTTTAATAAGAACTCAAATAAATTGCATTGTTTTGAAAAATGAATGCATTATGATTTCGTCAAACATTCTTTATGGTATGCTTGTTCCCTTATTGTTCACTCACTAGGTTTATACTCACCGTTTTCAACTTCATGTTTTCATATCACGAGGCAGTTGGTAACTAGGTCGAAGTGTCTTCGTATATTCGACCCTTGGTAAGTGTCTCAGCATTCAGTAGCTATACATTCGTCCGAGTCTCTCTGCTGTAAGTCGAGTATTCTTTTGTTGTGTGTAGACAAACCTAATGTAAATTATTAAGATACATGTTGTAGACAATGTATATACACTTGTTTAGTATGCCAGTATGAGGTGGCAATGTTTAATATTATTTTTATCCTAAGTTATGAAATGTGACTTAGCAGTTTATGATGGAATGATGAACATGTTAGATTAATAGGCTTGCTTGGGCTTAGTGGACTACGTCCATTGGGCCCATGTGCTAGTCATGGCCCGAAATTTGGGTCGTGACAGATACTTACAGAGCAAAACTGCCACTAGCAGCTCAATGGAGGCCTCAACAAACTATATACCTGCACATCAATTAATTAGGGTAAGTCTCACCAACTCAATGAGTAAGTAAAGAAGGGAACAAGTGATAAGGCTGAACATTTGATGTATATTAAACTTTCAAATCGAATTAAAATGCAAGCTTATGACACGATGCATTTAAAAATTGTGTAAACCTCAAACATGAGTAAAATCAGTGTGCATGGCATGCTTGAAATGTTTATGTGAATACTAGGTTAAAAGCTATTTGAAAACCAACTTAAAAGCCATTATTTTTTTTAGAATAGAAACTCATGGTCAATCCCATGAGGCTAAGGGTCGATCCTTGCTTATCCAAAATCCAAACCAAGGCATTTGAATGCTACATGTAGTTGCTGCATTAAGACTAGTAATTTTTCATAATTTCCCTTATTTCAAATCATAAACAACATTTAAATCCCAAATGCATCACTAATTCATGTCATGGCTTGTAAAATCATGTGGCAATTAAAATGTGCAAGGCATGCATTAATACTCAAGTAAATTAGTGCTATGCCTAATAAAATGCCAACTTTAATAATTCAAACCCAAGCCATGATGTAGTTTCAGATTATAATAAACCAAAAGTATGTTATAGTATTAGTAAATGAATTAAAACATTTTTCAAGCAAAACAGCCTCTGGCAGGTCAAAATAGAACAAACCGTGGGCCTTATCCCACCTTACTAGGAATCCCTCAACTACCATAAAACCTTTGCATGCGGTGTCGTAGCCCCCAATAGAGTAAATATAATCTGAGTAATTGATGGTAGGAATGCTTCATCCACCATAAAGAATTTCCCATTTATCGTATGCCTAGTTAGAATTGTTGGAGATCGAATCTTTGTGCATAAATGTGTTTGTGTAAACCATGGATTTAAAAAAAAAAAGTATTTTAAGGATGCAAGCAATCCAAATACACAAGCATAATTTACACATAAACTTCTAGCAAATCATATAATCAAATCCATAAAAATCAAGAATCTATAAAGAATGATGAACATACCTTTCCTTGATCTAGTTCCTTAAATTCTATTCATATTAACAAGCAATGTGTGATGAATTTTTCTCTTTGGTCCCAATCAAATTGGGCAAAATGGTAAACAAAATAATTGTAGCCTTACTTCTTAGCTTTTCAATGCCTTTAAAATCACATCATTTGAATTTTCAGAGTGAAACTTATGCAGAAATTACCAAAAAGGTCTTTTTTTGCAAGATTCTCGATTCTTAACTCTCAGTGAATTGTAGTAAATTCACCACCACACAGAATTATTTCTCAACAAAACAAACTTACTACTTATTCTTTAAGAATGTTTTCCATGTTGAACCTTGAGTGGACAAGTTGTGAAATTGTGAAACCCCACCCTAATGTGAGATTTGCTAAGCTAGAAATCCTTCGATGAGCAAGTTAATTTGTGTTTTGAAAACTTGAAATTTAGTTTTGTGAATGGAAAATTTCATGGTGCAATATTTTGAGATGATTTTTGTGTTTGGAATGTTCAAAGGTAAGTTTTGATCTTAGAAAAATTTATGTTTTGATGCATTAAGATGATTTATAAAGTTTGGTGTTAAAAGGAGTTCAATTGGACATGATTCTCAAGCTTATTTTTGTTCTCTAGACCCAATTTATTGATAGATGTTCTTCATCTATCGATAAATACAACCCATAAAGGGTTTATCAAAGCTACCTTGAAGAGCATCTATGGATAGATGAGCAGATATATCCATAGATGGTCGGATCTATTGATAGATGGCTCCCATCTATCCATAGATGGCAAGCAGAAAGCTTCCATATAGGGTTTTAAAGCTCATCTATGGATTGATAGCCCCGATCTATCAATAGATGATGTCGTTCCACAAAAATAAAAAGGGTAAAAGCGTATTTTCACTTCCCAAACTATAAATATGACCCAATACCCGAAGGTTTCTCAACCCTCAGTTGTTTATTGAAAGGTAATACCTCTCTTAAACCCTTTCAACCCATTTTTAATGAAAAAATATTGCTTTTGATGATTTTGATCTTAGTTTTAAAGTTTGGAGCTGAAAATGACATTTTTATGTTATAAAGCTCACACTTTTAATGTTGGAAATTTACTATTTTTGCCTAGAAATTTTTGTTGAGAATTAATGCTAAGGTTTTTGTGATTTCCTTTAACATCTAAGCTCATCTAAGGTAAGTTTAGAGGATATATGAATTTCTAGCTTATTCTAAAGAGAGAAAGTGGCTATAGCCAAAAACAAAAAGATTTCAAAGTTGATTGTTATAATTATCGTGTGATAGGAATGCTAGAAAACAGATTGGATTACACGAAATCAAAGTTGTAGTCAAGCTTCCTATAAGGTGAATGGATACACTAGTTTCAAAACTATTTTGATATGTAAAGTTGAAGCATGATTTGAGGATTATTGTGAATATGATTTTCTACAAATATTTATGAACTAAAAATTTATTTGTGGATGAGAAAATATTTTAAAATCCGTTCTCAACCTACTATGCATGTAAATATTATATTATGTATTAATTTTCAACAAAGGAAGACAAGCACCTTATATTTGAGTCCGTTTGATAACTCTAGTCTTTGGACTAGTGTGGGTGCGAGATTTGATTTATGATTAATGCATGAATGCATAAGGTGTATGCTAGATATGTTGAGGCATGAAATGAGTGATGGCTAGCATGAGGATTTTCATCTAAGATATTATGTTAATGTATATGATGTGTTTTCCATATACTACATGAGATGTTTAAGGAAGCATGATAAATGCTATGAGATTATGTATGAAATGTTCATTTCATATACGATATGATGAAAGAGTGGGCATGAGGAAATGGCATAAGATGTGTATATGATGTGAAATTCCATATACTGTATGAGATGAGTAAACATGCATGTGATGGACATTCCATATACTAAATGCTATGAGCATAAAAGTTTAACGAGTGCGATTTATTCCACTCACACAGGGTGTAGTGATGACTTCACTCCTATGATGCATCATAAACGCCCAAGGTGCAATGGGGTTGTGCATTGTCAGACCATGGTTGATGGGGGCTATACCATCACATGTGTGATTTTAATGTTAATTAAATGATTTTGATTGTTATCTTTATGATATGTTGCATGTTAAGCTCATTTTAAATAATGTTTATGATCTATACTCGATGTTGACATGCGTATGTGATTAAAGGAATGAAATGAGCTATAAAAATAGTCCCAAGAGGTAAGAGGACTTAAAGAATGGCAAAAATACACAATTTTGCCTAGAAAATAAAGGTTCAGAGGCTATGTATCGATACATGTGGAATATCCATCAATAGATAACATATATAATGCAACAGGAAGCATTCTACTTCAAATCTATCAATAGATGTTTAGCATCTATCGATAGATGAGTTTTAAAATTGAATGTATTGGCTTGTTTGAAAGCTTTTCAAAGGTAAAAAGGTTTTCCAATAGTTATTCACACTTGTTTACATTTTGTATACTATTTCCAACATGTTTAAACAGCATGTTTAATGAGATTAAAGTTGAAATTGATTATAATTGGCATGAGATTATTAGTTAAAATTAAACTTGATTCTCATATGATTTCAGTTCAAATTAGAGTGTTATTACTTGAAGTCAACCACTCCAATGATTTGAGACTTATTATTCCCTTGAAGTGAATCACATTCCTTACATTGGAAGTAATATGGACACTATAACCTTAACATAATAAAGTGACCAACTTTATTATATGGTTGTGAACAATTTTTTAGATAAAGTTAAAATACATGTCTCTTATGTATGACTATTCATACAAATCTATTTTAATATCTTATTAAAGTCATGGTACCTTTATAACTAGAAAACAAATGTTTACTTAAAACAAACTCTTCATCTTACTATCAAAATGTACTTTCATTACAAAAAAAATAAATGTACTTTATTAAGTACACTTTATTATGTTTTCTAGTTATAAAGGTAGCATGACTACTGAAACTTGAAAGAGGAGGGGAGAAGTGACTGCTAAAACTTTTTCAAGAAAAGTACGTACCTTTCTCTTCTATTTTTTGTAAAACTCTTGCCTCAAAAGTTTAATCAATATCAAAAACCTTTGAATCAATCTTGACCATCCATTTAGACTTATGGAAGCATCAAACATGCTTCATAATTATCAAAATTAAAATTATAGAATAAATAATTCAATTCTTTAATTATCATTTAGAGTTCTTGATAAAATAAAACTCCTTGTTGAATAATAACTCTTATTTTATTATTATCCATCTTTATTTAAAAATAATTAATAATAAATAAAAGAGTGATAGTCAAACATGGAGTCTCCTTTTATCAACATGGATGTCTAGATTCATTTTGCAAGAATCCTCCTAGCATTATCTTAATTTAAAACAACTCTCATCTTTAATTAAGACAAAAATATTTTATCTTGTCTAAATTGAGACAAATATGTTTTCCTGTCTAGATTAAGATAAAAAAAATACTTTTCCTGTCTTAAATTAAGACAAACATATTTTCTAGTAAAAATTAAGACTAAACATGTTTTCTTGTCTAAATTAAGACAAACATGTTAAAGCTGTCATTTTTGTACACAATTTAATTAATCAAATAAAACATGCATTCCAACTTAAACAAGTTGAATTTTACAAAACTAAGTGGGGAATCTATTTGGACATAGATATTCCAAGCTCCAATAAACTTAGAATTATTCTTAATCTTATTAAAAATAATTCAAGCTTATTAACCATAAAATCACTCCACCATAGATTCATGGTTTCACTATTGGATTAACTATAATTACTAGAAATAATTCAATACTTGATATTAATTATTAGTTGTCCAATTGCAAGCCTTATATTGTGAACCCTTATAACCATCCAATGACAAAAGGTGAAATTACCATTTTACCCTTTACGTCAAATTTGTCCAAAGTCTCAAATTCATCCAATTAGTGATTCAATACTCTAGATTTAATCTTTTGAGTATCTAGATGTGATGAGTAGCTAACTCATCAATCCACTAGGCTAATTTAATCATTAGTCTTTCTAAAATCACTAGATGTGATGTTAATGCTATGAACTCCATTATTTGGATATATGTTCCTAGATGTTCATCTCAATTATAATCCCAATGTACGAAATTTAGATCAACATTTGATGATGATCGTGCTCATGGTATATCAAAGATTATAAGGAGATTAAACACAAGTCCACTATCCATTAGAATTTTGGTTTTACTATAAGCAAATACATAAGTGTGAGATCAAGATTTAAGTAACGGTTAAACTTAAATTTGATTCTCACATAATTTCAATTCATGTTATAGTGTTATTACTCGAAGTCAACCATTTCGATGATGTGAGAGTCATCATTCCCTTGAAGTGAATCACAATGGTTTCATTTGAAGTAATTCGACATTATAGCCTTAACACCATAAGGGGATCGGTTTTATTATATGGTTGTGAATAATTTTTAGATTCAATTAAAATACATGCCTCGTATGTACGAAAATTCATACAAATGTATTTTAATATCTCAATAGAATCATGGTACCTTAATAACTAGATAATGAATGCTTACTTAAAACAAATTCTTCGGCTTATTATCAAAATGTACTTTCATTGCAAATAAATTAAATGAAATTAAACATGAGAATATACTTGCTTTCTAAGGCACCATATTCTCAAAATTCCAAAAAGGAAGGCCTTAAGAAGGATGTGGCTAAGTTTGTAGCTAAGTGTCTAGTGCACCAATAGGTTAAAGCAGAGCATCAGAGACTTGCCAGATTGGTATAGCCTTTGCTTGTTCGTAAGTGGAAATGGGAGCATTTTTCTACGGACTTTGTGACTGGACTACCAGAAACTAGTAAGAGGTATGATTCTATTTGGGTGATTGTGGATAGATTGACTAAGGCCGTTCATATCCTACTAGTGAGAACCACCTATGGAGCAGCACAATATGCTAGGCTGTATATTGATGAGGTACTGCAATTGCATGCAGTTCTAATCACTATAGTATCAGATGAAGGCACACAATTCACTAGTCGTTTTAGGGAAAAGTGTAGGAGGTGTTGGGGACATAATTGAATTTTAGCATTACTTTTCAACCATAGATAAATGGATATGTTGAGGGCATATGTCATAAATTTTGGAGTTGCTTGGGACTGACACTTGCCATTAATTGAATTCGCCTATAATAATAGTTTTGAAGCTAGCATTGAGATGGTGCCTTATGAGGCTTTATACAAGTGGAGATATAAGTCACCCATATGTTGGCTTGATGTTAGTGAGAGAAAGTTACTTGGACCGAAATTAGTTTAAGAAGCCATTGACAAGATACAGTTGATCAGAGAGAGGATGTTGGCAGCATAGAGTCACCAAAAGTCATATTTTGACCATAGACGTCGATAGTTGGAGTTTGAGGTTGGTGACCATGTGTTCTTTCAAGTTTCTCCAATAAAAGGCATTATGAGGTTCGGTAAGAAAGGCGCGATGAGTTTGAGATATATTAGACCATTTGAGATATCAAATAGGGTTGGTACAGTAGCATATCAGTTAGCATTTCTACTACAGCTTGCTACTGTTCATCTAATGTTTCATGTTTCGATACTACAAAAATACCAATTGGATCCTTCTCACATGATTTAGCATGAGTCTTTGAAACTAGAGGATGATTTAAGCTATGAGGAGGTGTCGATAGCCATTTTAGATAGGCAAGTCAAAAAGTTATGCTCCAAGGTGGTAACCTTAGTCAAGGTGCAATGGCGCAACCACATGAGCAAGGAGGTCATTTGGGAAGCCAAGCATGACATGTGAGATTAATACCCACATTTATTTAGTGAAGGTTAATGCCTTAGTTAAATTCAAAGATAAATTTTTCTTAAGGGGGGGAGAATGTGAAACCCAACCCTAATATGAGATTTGCTAAGTTAGTAATCCTTAGATGAGCAAGTTAAATTATGTTTTGAAAACTTGAAATTTAGTTTTGTAAAGGAAAATTTCATGGTATAATATTTTGAGATGATTTTTGTGTTTGGAATGTTCAAAAGTAAGTTTTGATCTCAGAAAAATTCATGTTTTGGTACATTAAGATGATTTACAAAGTTCGGTATGAAAGGGAGTTCAATTAGACATGCTTCTAGGGTTTATTTTTGGGTTTTGGACCCAATCTATCGATAGATGTTCTTCATCATCAATAGATACAACCTAGAAAAGGTAAATTAAAGTTGCCCTAGAAAACATCTATAGATAGATGAGTTGATCTACACATAGATGGCCAGATGTATCGACAAATGGCAAGAAAAAAGCTTCCTAAAAGGCTTCTAAAGCTCATTTATCGATAGATAGCCCCGATCTATCGATAGATGACGTTGTTCTCACAAAAATAAAAGGGATAAAAGTGTATTTTCACTTCCCAAACTATAAATATGACTTAATACCCGAGGGTTTCTCAACCCTCAGCCATTTTTTGAAAGGGAAAACCTCTTTAAAACCGTTTCAACCCATTTTTAACGAAAAATCATTGTTTTTAATGATTTTGATATTAGTTTTGAAGTTTAGAGCTAAAAATGACATTTTTATGTTATAAAACCTTTAAAGCTCACACTTTTAAAGCTGGAAATTTACTATTTTTACCAAGAAATTTCTGTTAAGGATTAATGCTAAGGTTTTTGTGATTTCCTTTAACATCTAAGCTCATCTAAGGTAAGTTTAGAAGAATTTATACATTTCAAGCTTAGTCTAGAGAGAGAAAGTGGCTATAGCTAAAAGCGAATAGATTTCAAAAGTTACTAGATTAATTATTCCAAGATTATTAGTTTAAAAATTGATTGTTATAAATATTATATGATAAGAATGCCTGAAAACACACCGGATTACATAGAATCGAGGTTATAATTGAGCTTCCTATAAGGTGAGTGGATATGTCACTTTCAAAACTATTTTGATATGTAAAGTTGAAGCATGATTTGAGGATTATTGTGTATATGATTTTCTACAAATATTTATGAACAAAAAATTTATTTGTGGATGAGAAAATATTTTAAAATTTGTTTTTAACCTTCTATGTACGTAAATATGATATTATGTATTAGCTTTCAACAAGGGGGGACAAGCACTTTATGTTTAAATCCACTAGATTACTCCGATGTTCAGACTAATGTGGGTACAAGATATGATTTATGATTAATGCATGAATGTGTGAGATGTATGCTAGATATGTTGAGGCGTGAAATGTGTGACGGCTTGCGTGATGATTTTCATCTAAGATATTATGTTTATGTATATGATGTGTTTTCCATATGCTACATGAGATGTTTAAGGAAGCATGATGAATACTATGAGATTATGTATTAAATGTTCATTTTATATACGATATTATGAAAGAGTAGGCATGAGAAAATGCCATCATGTGTGTAAATGTTGTGAATGCCATATACCATATGAGATGACTAAACATGTATGTGATGGACATTCCATTTACTAAATGCTATAAGCATGAGAGTTTAACTTGTGTGATCGATTCCACTCACACAGGGTGTAGTGACGACTTCATTCCTATGATGCATCATAAACACCCAAAGTGCAATGGGGTTGTACATTCCCAGCCCAAGGTTGATAGGGGTTGTACCATCATAATGTGTGATTTTAATGTTAATGGAATTATTATAATTGTTATCTTTATGATATGTTGCATGTTAAGTTTATCTTGAATAATGTTTATGATCTATACTCGATGTTGGAATGAGTATGTGATTAGAGGATTGAAATAAGCCATAGAGATAGTCCCAATAGGTAAAGGGACTTAAGGAATGGCAAAAATACACACTTTTTGCCTAGAAAACAGAGGTTCAAAGGCTATCTATCGATACATGTAGAATATCTATCAATAAATAGCATATAGAATGCAACAGGAAACATTCTGCTTCAAATCTATGGATAGATGAGTTTCAAAATTGAACGTATTGACTTTTTTGAAAGCTTTTTAAAGGTAGAAAGGTTTTCTAGTGGTTATTCACACTTGTTTACATCTTATATGCTGTTTCCAATGAGTTTAAACATCATGTTTCATGAGATTACAATTGAAATTGATTATAATTGGCATGAGATTATTAGTTAAACTTAAACTTGATTCTCATATGATTTCAGTTCAAATTAGAGTGTTATTACTTGAAGTCAACCACTCAAATGATTTGAGACTAATTATTCCCTTGAAGTGAATCACATTCCTTACATTGGAAGTAATATGGACACTATAACCTTAACATAATAAAGTGACCAGCTTTATTATATGGTTGTGAACAATTTTTTAGATTAAGTTAAAATACATGTCTCTTATGTATGAGTATTCATACAAATCTATTTTAATATTTTAATAAAGTCATGGTACCTTTATAACTAGAAAACAAATGTTTACTTAAAACAAACTCTTCGTCTTACTATCAAAATGTACTTTCATTATAAATAAAATAAATGGAATTAATAATTAGAATATACTTGCTTTTTAGTGCACCATATTTTCAAATTCTTAACATATTCCATTTACCTTAAAGCAAGCATGATGTATCCCTTATCTTAAGACCTTCTAAGTAACCTTCGAAGGTTTTTTGTGTTAGAGCTTTTATGAATGGATCAATAAGGTTTTTCTTCGTTGGAGTTTTCACCATAAGCACTTTTGCACATTGTATAATCTCTCAAATGAGATGATACTTCTTTTCTATATGTTTTGCTATTTTTGTTGGGTTTGGCTATAGACGACATGCTCGAAAATATGCAGTGGAAAGAACATTAGAACTTCAAAAACAAAACATACCTCCACCCACGGATCACCATGGTGATATTTTAACACATAGAATGGCATATAAAATCATAAAATTAGAAGCCAACCTTGACAACATTCTTCTGATTGGAATAGCAATCTCCTCAATGCAACTTGTGCACACCACAAGAAGTAAGAACACTTGCCAATCAAGCTCTTGGCCTCCAATAGTAGTACACATGATTTCATTTGAACTTTTTAGCAACTGAGGGAGATTTTAACTATGCTTTTGTGCTAGCAAAAGGGGATAACATTTGTCTCTTTCCACTTCTCACAAGGATGGCTGAATCACACTATTGAAAAATTGCTTCAAAAACAATTTTTCTTTTTCATAAAGTAGGTGATGGCACACAAGGAGAAAACACCTTTCTTTTCTTTTCTGACAACTTTTTTTCTTTTTCAGTGGAAAAATAGTTAAATGTGATTTATATAGCTAGGTTAAAATTAACTTTCATTTTTGCAATAAGGCCTTCCAAATTATAACACATTACAATATACGCCCATAACTTAATTAAACTATTTTAATTAAGCCTAATAGAAATTAAATTGAAATAATTTCCTTTATATTATTGTAATTTTGGCATTATAATTATAACTATTTATATATTATGCCCAAAGCTTAATTAAACTCTTTTTACTTAAGTTTGTAGAAGTTAATTACCTAGCATGTGATTTAAGTCTAACTTAAATCTTCATTCTCCTAATTTAATTCAAATGCCATCGTTGTGTATGACCCATTAGGTTCCTAACATGTTGACAATGGAATTGATATGCTTTTATTTATTAATATAAAGTTCAATCAATTAATTTATAATCAATTCCATAGACAAAGATTAGCATCTAGCAATGCATCATGGCCACCCAATTGTTACGAGAGTCAAAGGGTTCTTTGACAACCTTTCAGTGTATAGTCTATCAATGTAATTCATTCCCTTATCATATATCCCAAAGATGATAAGAGCTTGGTACAACGTCTACTCTTATTGACCTCTATATTCGTTTCTGTAGTTATAGCATTAGCTTTCTAGAGATTTATGAAACCTTTTCATAATCTTTAAGTCGCTTTGGCCCAGAACTTTAATAAGTTAACATTAATCAAGAACTGATAGGATATGTCTTCTAAAACACTTAAGGTGATGATTCCTATCTTGACCATTCATTTTGCTTCACATGCTTTATACTATACCCAAAAGTATAATACTTTGGCATCCGTAGGGATGAAATCGGGCAAGCTTGTTCCATGGAACAAAAATCATGGTGGTCAAGTCCGTACAAGGTGCTTAAGTTCTACCCTTGTGGTGCAATAGATATTTGTAGTGAAGCTATTGGAACATTCAGAGTGAACAGGCAACATCTCTAGCATCACTTGGGAGGTGAATTGGATCGCTAAAGATCCTTAATTACTTTAGTAGGCAACAATAAGGGGGTATTATAGTCAAGCTAGTGACTATAAAGAAGCGTTTCTTGGGAGGCAAAGCAAGCTATATCCTTTTAGATTTTATTGTTATTTTATTAAGTTTTTGTTTATATCTATAAATAAGTAGTTATAACCTCTCTCTAACTTGTTTTGTTAACTATACAGATTTGGAAAGCATGAAGATAAGGAGAAAGAAAATTTGAGCTATTAATGTTCTGTCACCATTGATGGAAGAGTTTTTTTTCTTATTCTTTTTAACTTTCACATTGAGGACAATGTGCAATTTAAGTTTGGGGGAAGATCTTATTGTTATTACTTTTTGTGATATATTAGGTTAGTTTGTTTTCATTAAATTTTTTAAGTTTATGCATGTTTTAAAAAACATGAGTTAAATTTAATTGTTAATTTCTTTTAATTTACCTATCCAATGATGAGAACCTAGTTATATTCCAATTGAAAGTAATGCTAACCATTACCATCTCATAGTGGCATTACCAATCAAAATATACATATATTGTGTAAAACATATATCTTAATAATTTACATCGGGTTTGTCTATAAACAAAAAAGGATACTCGACTTCCAGTGGAGAGACTCGGGCGATAGTTTAGCTATTGAATGCCGATATACCTACCAAGGAAATGAATCTACGAGAACACCTTGACCTAGTTATCGGCTACCTCCTGATCTGAAATCATGAAGTTGAAAACGGTGAGTATAAACCCAGTGAGTGAACAAAGGAAGGGAACAAGCAAACAATAAGGAAAGTTTAAAGAAATCATGATGCACTTATTTTCAAAACAATGCAATTTAGTTTAGTTCTTATTAAAACCCCTCATTTCAAACTTGATTAAATAAATTCCTTAATGTTGAGGGTCCATGATCAAATATGGTGCTAAAGAAATGGAAAATGGGCAGCAGCCAAACAAGGTAGCAAGCAAAACAAAAATGTTTCTCGCTTCAATGACAAAATCAACTTGAAAATAATTAATGATTTCCAAGGTTCAACATGCAAGATTTCACATACATTACAACCATATACCATATTAATCAACTTTCTATTATGTAAATATACATATATATATATATATATATATATATATATATATACATAACCACCAATACAGCCACCACCTCACCCAGCTCATGTGCATCCCCCCACATCGTGTGCATCCCCCCACATCGTGCACACGGGCAATATCACCATCCATCTCCTTCACCACCAGTAGGTGCACACTCACCCCACACATGCACGGTTGTATTTGTCACACAATGGTACCATTTATGACATAGTATATATATATATATATATCAACATTATATAGAAACATATGGATTCATTACACTATCCATTTCATAACATAGAAACATTTCAAAAGGGCTTGTTCCCGTGCGAGTTTTGAAGATAAAACCAATAAAACGCTTTAGGGGATTAATCAAACATACATGTGTATATCCCAAAACCTTTTTAAAGCAAGTTCACTTATCGGTATTTGTTAAATTTTTACTCAATTCCAACTTCCTCTAATGATCCAAATGGGGCGGTGGAGCTTCGTTGGAACCTTGCTAGATTTGTAATTGAATTCCTCCTTAAGAATTCCTAAACTATTATAGAGTCTTTTTTTCTCTCTCTAAAACACCTAACTAGTGAGAGAAAGTATCAATTTAAGACTTTAGAGGGTTTTTAAGGTAAAAGAGCAAAAGAGCACAAAGGGCTTGTGAAAAGGTGCACAAAAGCATGAAATTTGGGACTAACTTAAGAGAGTTATGGAAGCTTGAAGAGAACTCGCACTGAGGATGAAGAAACGTGAGATGAAGAGAAAGATGGGGAAAAGAAGTTGTTGGAAGAAATAAAGAAAGTTGCTGGAGAGTAGATATTTATAGTTAAAGCTTATCTAATTTTTCATGCAATTACAATAATGCCCTTAACAAGGCCACATATCTTCCTCCTTTTCTTGTGTAATCTTTTTACTCTTTTGACACTGGGAAAAGGTCCAAAATCCTCTGAAAAGTCGCTTAAGTCGCCCCTAAAAGCCCTAGCTTCAAAAATCCTCTAAGCTTGTTATATTTTAGGAAATTATAGCGAGGGCCACGACTCTCAATTTCTAGCGCTGCGGCGCTCAAATGTTCTAACCAAATCTATTCTTCTAGCGCAGTATTTTCACTTCTACAAAGATTTTGACTACCTTCCCATCAGAACTGGGCAAAGTGGTAAACATCAAAGTTCTATCTTTACCTCTCAGCTTTCTAATGGTTCAAAAATCATGTTATTTGGATTTTTGTAATGGGAGATATGCTTGAAAAATAAAAATATATGTAAATAGAGCAATAGCCCATTATGCACCTTTCTTCACCAATTGAAATCATTTTTTAATCCTACTCCTTTAACGACATAAAATAATTATAAGTAATGTAAAACTAGCATCATTAGCTTAAATTAAACCTTTAAACATAAGTTCTACCTCTAGTTACACGTCTATGAAGGTCGAGGTTTCACACTTGGGTAATTTTTGGACCGACTAAGCCTTTTGTAGCCTTCATTTACATAAACTATCCTTAGTTTCCCCTTTTGAGCCTAATGACACCTTTTCTTTGTTTGAACACTTCATTTTAGACTAGACCCTTATATTAATATTTTGAACAATTCTTGCATCCCTTATTTCTAAGTGCATAAGTCAATTTAGGAAGTGTTATGAGCTAGATAGTGAAAAACATAGTAAAGATGAAAAATGATGAAAAGTTCAAAAATATAATTGTATTCATCTCATTACCCATTAAAAGAAATAATTATGGGGGTGTAAAATTGAGAAAAAGAAAATGGGAAAGAAAGAAGAAGAAAAAGAATGAAGTGTTGAACAAAAAAAAATTTAATGAAAAATGGGTATACTAGGTGAAGGAAAATAAAGTTCTGAATAGGTCCTCGATTGACTATGTGCTTAGGGTGATTCGAGCTATACATTACCTTATATCCAACCTTAATTCTAGCCATACATTACAAGCTAATTAAAGTCCTATTGATCTTTAACTTAGTGTTAGGCTACATTAGTGGAGAGAGAGATGAAAAACACTTACTAATTTTAATTTTGGATGAATATAAACTTATCTGGATTGTACAATGTTCTAGGGAAAAAGATTGCACACACACACACACGGAAATCCATTTAATGATAAGCTTGCATTTGAATTGAAACAAGAACTTGAATAATATTTCTGTGTTGTTTAGAGTTGAAAATTTGGACTTAACATTTGAGGATATTATAGGTGATTATTGAATTGGTGCCATTGATTTCTCATTAAGTGTTTTCTTCATTTAAGTTATTGCATTTTATTTTATGTTTTGCTTAAGGACTAGCAAAATCTTTAGTTTCGGGGTGTGATAACTTTATTATGTAGAATTATTTTGACACATTATGGTGGCTTAAGTAGCTAGATCTTTGAGATTTTAGGTTTGGACTTTAGCATTTTAGGTGTTTTTCTTGTTTAAGTTAGATTACATGTTGAATAGTTAATTTAAATTATTTTAGTTCAATTTTATGTTATTTTGTTTTAAATTACTTTAAAAGTAGTTATTACTGATTGCTTTTATTGCTATTATAGGAAATTTGATGAAAAAGGCTCATGTGATGAAAATCCATGCAAGTATGGTGGTGGCTTCATTTGTATATGTTTTTCTATTTGACTATATCTCTCTATACAGAACTCCAAATGAGGCAATTCATGGACCATTAAATGATAAGAGGAAGGGCTACAACTTTTATGTTTACATCTTCACCCAATTCTGATTGGATCATGGTCAAAATATTTGTCTAATTTAGAGCACTATAGTAGTATGCATGGACTTAACATGATGTGGCATTTGGACCATATCTTTCACTCCAGAATCCCAATTGAAATGATTTTAGAGCCATTAGAAAGTTAAGAGATAGGAATAAAACTTTCATGTTTATCACTTGGCCCAGTTCAGATTATATCTAGACGCAAATCACGTTAGAAGATGCTTAACTGCTATAATTTTGCACAAGGCAACATGTGGAGGAAGGCTGTGGCCTTGAGGAAGCCAAGGCTGTAGCATTGAGGAGAATAAGGCTGTAGTAGTGGTGAAAGGAAGCACACCATACATATTTTCGAGACTAGAGCACTGTAATGCCAAGAAGTCATGGCGTGACATTACTGTAGCAAAAAAGGTAGTGCCGTGATGCCAAGAAATCATTGCTGCTGTGCTAGACGATTTTCTAAAATAAAAATTTGATGGGATTTTGGAAATTAGGTTATATGGAGCCTATTTAAGGACCTTTTTTAGAGGTTTTAAGGGAGAGGGAGCAAGCAACTACTCTAGAGAAAAAGAGCCAAGAACAGAATAAGAAAATAAGAAAATTTGAGAGAGGATTGAGATTGCGAAGCTTCAACATATAGTTTCTTTCTCTATTTTTGTGTTTTTCTTATTTTCTTTTACTTGGATTCACGACTAAATTTCTTTGGACGTTGTTTTTACTTGATATTATGAGCTAAACTATTTTTACAAGATTATGGTAGATTTCAACATGTAATATGAATAATAGTTTCTCTTTTATTTACTATGAATGAGTATAATTTTGCTTATTCAAATCCTTTCGTAACGATTTTGATTGTCTAGCCAACAATTAACTAATTTGTGAATCTAATTAAGACTTGACAGATAGATTTTGGATTGGACTAAGGTTTGAATAATGTATGTTCATGTCAGTTAGGAGATCTGATTCACGATTCGGGTAGACATACGCCAATTGCCATACATAGCCAAATTAGAACACTAGCTTCATGAAGCTTATTTAATTGATTACTATAGACATATAGTGACCCAATTAAGTTAGGTATTAGTGCTAGCATCTCGGTAGAGACTTGTGCATAACTTTGGATTCTAGGTTAGTAGAACCACTCAAGAATTTAAAAATAAAAGAAGCTGGTATCAAATGAAGTGTTGAATGAACCCATAATCCTAAGTTTTAATATTTTGCCTTTTCCAAGTAATTTTAATTTCTATTAGTTAATTTAGTGCTTGTTTTAATTTTGTTTTAATTAATTTTTTGAAAATTTAAGTTACTTAAATAAGATTAATTTTGTCATAAATGTTAGTACTAAGTAAAGATTTAGGAACAAATCTCCATGGGAACGATACTCTACTTGTCACGACCCGAAAATCCCATCGAGCCCGTGACAACCGCCGTGAAGCCTCGATAGACATTCTTCCCCCGAACGCCTTTCGAGACCTCGCAAGGCTTTTGTACCAGTTTTTCCATTCCTCTCTCTTTTTTTCCTTTTCTTTTTTTTTTTTGAATAATAAAATAAACTAAAAATATTAATTAAAATAATCTATTTTAATGTAAAACAATATATATATATATGTATATTTTTGAAACATCAAAAAATTAATTTTCTGCACATAAAAACAAAATAAATTTATACATACTATAATATAGAAAACTAGAGTATGCACTTTAAATTACAATGACACGTGAGCCCCCAAATAACTGAGAAGGTTTAAGTCTATAACCTTGCTTTCTAGGATGCAACTCCGAAATTTACTTCTCGATGCAATTGACAGTCTACTGCCTATTCTGAGCCTGAAAAATATATAGGAAGAAGGGGTGAGATTATAAAATCCCAGTGAGTAGACAAATATCATCAAAATAATCTAAAGCCGAGTAATAGGAGACAATTAAAATAATTCATCCCAACCCATATAAATAATTGGATTTCATCTAATTACTCAACATGGCTTATGCACTTTTCAAAAACTTGGCCCTTGCCAAAAATTCATTCTCGGGGATACCTCGCGAAAGCATCTTACCGAGACCGCCAAGGCTGTTTATTATCACACACACAAACACATTTCACCTCTGACAACATAGCCGTTCCTTGGCGTTGGCTGAGTCCCACTTTCACGTGGTGGCCAGCGTGAAGTGTACTCAAATCCTACCTCGGGAGTTATCCTACGCGCCTCTCCAATCGCGGTAAGCTCAATAATTGGGAACCGTGCCCCTCTAATTAGGCTAGCCCACGGAACCCCTGTCACTGCAGTGCCCACTTTATAATCCACCAACCAATAAAATCACAATAGTATGACATGGCTCACTTAACACATTCAAGACAAATCAAAGCAATTCACATATTCTTTAAATTATAAAAATAACCAGTCATACCCACATTTATCATAAGCCATTTAATGTAAAATCATGGATAAACAACACAATCATAGTATAGGTCTCCAATTACTCTATTTTTGAAATCATTATTAGATTTTTTTTTTAAATTTTATAAAATCCCATTTTCCCATAAAACACAATAATTTTTCCAATTAAACCATTTTTTCATAAAATCACACAATTAAATAAATCTACTCTAGATAATTAAGACGATAATAAGTTTACTCACTGTACTAGGAGTAGATATACTCCTATTCTCGGTCCTCGGGTGTAGTCTTTTACCCGTATAAGATAGCTCACCACCTATCCACAATACATGACACAAAAAAATTCAATAATTTGTGTCAAATCAATATATATTATTTCAGGCTCTTATCCATGCGTATGCACTAGATAGGGTGTGAAATGTTTGGACAATCGCTTAATCACAGTGTCCGACCTAACTCGCCTATACACAGTGTAAATTTCTAAAATCTTCAATTCAACTCCAAGTCCATCCATTTCAATTTCAATTATCCAATTATATCCACAATACCTCAATGACTGTGAATGTGGTCCAATTTATCAGTTCGGATCATAAATTACACTTTTACCCCTAATGGGTAAAATTTTAATTTTTTTGCATCAAAAATTCCCATTAAATTTTCAACCTCATAATTCATCATTTTTCCATCTAATTCTCTTAAAATAAAGTCAACCTCATCCTCACACACCATTGGCTAGATTCGGGCTAGAGAAATTCATGGAGAAAATGAATATTTTTCTTGTTGTTTTACTCATAAACATGCTAAACTAACACTAAACACTAACATAGTTCAAAATCAAATTAATCTAACAACTTTCTCTCTCTAAACCCATATGATCAGATTTGAATCCATCATCAAAACACATAATTTAACCATGGAAAATAAGGAGAAATGCATGGAAATGATAAATCTTAACCTAAGCTTGAAAAATCATACCTTTAAACACTTGATTCCTTGAAAAATCACACTTTTTCTTTGAATTTTCTCACTCTAGGGTTTGTTCTTATTTCTCTCTCTCTCCTGATGGTTTTGGCTGACCCTCCCAATGAATAATTCTGGAATTTTCAAGCCTTTTAATAGGCTTAATAAAATATTATTATTTTATTTACCTTTTGAATATTTTATTATTTTATTTTTTTCTAGTCATCTTTTTGACTTTATTTTTCTACCACTCAATCCTCTTCACATATCCATGTCTTCCATGAAATTTCTAGACTTTTCCAAAGTTTTGGTGGGGTAAATTTTTAAAAATTACACTTTTACCCCCGTAAAGTGAAAAATTACATTTTTGCCCCAAAAATTGAAAAATTGCCCATAGACATATTTTTCATCCCTTATACTCATACCATTCTCCAATTTGTCAAATGTGATCTAAATTCTCTCAAAATCTCAAAATTTATCCGTGAGTGGAAAAATTACGATTTTGCCCCTAGATAGTGAAAATTCTGGTTTGACTCCAATTGATCCTCAAACTCCGAATTACCATTTTGAGTCATCCCTGAACTGTGAAACTCTTAATTTCACCTTAAAATTCCTATTTGAACTAGTTCGAGGCTTAATCGACTCAATGGTACCATTAAGGGCAATATCGTCTTTTAATAATTTCTCGAACTTCCTAAATATACAAACATTCTATCGAGCATGTAAATGACGTAATAATTATTTTACAAAGCAGGGTTTGACACTACTTCATCACTATATTACTTGTTTGTGATAGCGTGCACTTGCTTGAAAGCATAAGTTCAAATTAAACCTTTAAACATAAGTTTTACTACTATAACGACATAAAATAATTATAAGTAATGTAAAACTAGCATCATTAGCTCAAATTAAACCTTTAAACATAAGTTCTACCTCTACTTATGCGTCTATGAAGGTCGAGGTTTCACAGTCTCCCCCACTAAAGGAAATTCGGTCCCTGAATTTAAATCGAACTATAAGGCAGCGTACCTCTACATATTAAAGAGGTGTGGATACTTTGTTCGCATCTCCTCCTCAGCTTCCCACGTTACCTCTTCACTAGTGTCGTTTCGCCATAACACTTTAATTGAGGCTACATCCTTTGAACAGAGCTTTTTGACTTGCCGATCAAGGATAGCTACCGTTTACTCCTCATAGGTCAAATTATATTTCAGCTGGATGGTTTCATACCGTATAACATGAGATGGATCCGAGTTATACTTCTTAAGCATTGACACATGAAACATGGGGTGAATATTCAAAAGGTCTAGCGGTAATGCCAAGCAATATGCCACTACTCCAACCTTTTCTAAAGTCTCGAAGGGTCCTATATACCGAGGGCTCAATTTTCCCTTCTTGGCAAACCTCATTACCCCTTTTGTTAATGAGACCTTCAAAAATACATGATCCCCTACTTGAAACTCTAACTTCCTCCATTTGTTATCAGCATATGACTTTTGCCTACTTTGTGCTAACAACATCCTTTGACGAATCATGCGTATTTTCTCGGTGGCGTCCTACACCAACTCAGGCCCCAAAAGTTTCCTTTCTCCCACCTCTAGCAATCTAATAGGTGACCTACACCTCCGTCCATATAATGCTTCAAATGGTGCCATTTGGATGCTAGCTTGGAAACTGTTGTTGTAGGCAAACTTCACTAAGTGTAGATATCGATCCCACCTAACCCTAAGGTCTTTTACACAAGCCCTCAACATATCTTCCAATATTTGTATCGTCCATTCAGATTGTCCATCAGTCTAAAGGTGAAAAGCCGTTCTAAAATCCAACTTAGTGCCTAATGCTTCCTATAACTTTTCCCAGAACCTACTGATGAATTGTGGCCCCCTGTCAGATACTATAGAAACAGGAATGCCATGTAGCCATATTATCTCGTCTACATAAAGTTGGGCATACTGGGAGGCCCCGTATATAGTTTTAATCAGAAGGAAATGAGCTGATTTTGTTAACTGGTCTACTATGATCCAGATCGAGTCGTAGCGCCTTCTAGTTCGAGGCAAACCCATAACAAAATCCATTGAAATATGCTCCCACTTCCATTCGGGCACCGGTAATGGCTGTAGTAGCCCTACAGGCCTTTGATGCTCGGCCTTAACCTGTTGACAAACCAAGCACTTGGAGACGAACTCAGCAACATCTTTCTTAAGTCTTTCCCACCAATATACCTCTTTTAAATCTTGATACATCTTTGTAGCCCCTGGATGTACCACATAAGCTGCCATGTGTGCTTCCTCCAATATTTTTCTCTTCAATCCATCACTATCGGGCACATAAAGTCTAGTTCCATACCTCAATACTCCATCTGTGCCTTTAGTAAACATCTTTCCTTTCCTTCCTTGAGAATCCTCTAAGGCCTTAGTTACGAACTCATCTTTACTTGGTGCTTCTTTAATCCGGTCCATTAAGATAAGCCTCATTCTAAAATGTGCTAGCAATCCATTTACCTTCGAAACTTCCAAATGTACACCCATGTCTCCTAAGCTATGCATCTCCCTAATCAAAGATCTCCTATCTATAGAAATATGTGCCAAGCTCCCCATTGATTTTTGACTCAAGGCATCCTCCACTACATTTGCCTTACCGGGATGGTAAAGAATAGTACAATTATAATCCTCTAGCAACTCCATCCACCTACATTGTCGCAAGTTAAGATCCCTCTGTAGAAATATATACTTTAGGCTTTTGTGGTCTGTATATATCTCGCAAGTCACACCATACAAGTAATGTCTCCAAATCTCTAAGGCAAACATGATTGCTGCCATCTCCAAATCGTGTGCAGGGTAATTCTGCTCATGCCTTTTAAGTTGCCTTGATGCATACGTAATCACCTTCCCATGCTGCATTAATACACACCCTAAACCAACCCGCGATGCATCACAGAATACCGTATAACCCCTTATGCCTTATGGTAGGCTTAATACTGGAGCTGCGGTGAGACATGCCTTAAGCTTCTCAAAGCTATCCTCACAAGCATCTGACCACTCAAACTTTGTATCTTTGTGTGTCAGCTTGGTCAGAGGGGCGACTATTTTCATAAAGTCCTTCACAAAATAATGATAATAGCTAGCCAAACCCAAAAAGCTTCTAATCTTCGTAACTGATGTTGGCCTTGGCCACTTTTCCACTGCCTCAACTTTCGTTGGATCAACTTGTACCCCATCCTTGGATACCACATGTCCCAAGAATGCAACGCTTTCAAGCCAAAACTCACCCTTGGAGAACTTGGCATATAATCGGTGTTCTCTTAAAGTTTGTAGCACTATCTTAAGATGCTGCTCATGCTCCTTTCGACTCTTCGAGTAGATCAAGATGTCATCAATAAACACCACCACGAACTTGTCCAAATAGCGCTTGAACACTCGGTTCATCAAATCCATAAAGGCCGCAAGGGCATTCGTAAGCCCGAACAACATCACCAAGAACTCATAATGCCCATATCTTGTTGGAAAGGCAATCTTTGGTATATCTTCATTTTGAATCCTCAACTGATGGTACCCAGATCGTAGATCTATCTTAGGGAAACATTGTGCTCCTTGTAGTTGATCAAATATATCATCTATTCTTGGAAAGGGGTATTTATTCTTCACTGTCACTTTATTAAGCTGTCGGTAGTTAATGAACGATCTAACCGACCCATCTTTCTTCTTTACAAATAGCACCGGTGCTCCCCAAGATGAGACGCTAGGATGGATGAAGCCTTTATCCAACAAATCTTCTAATTGATCCTTAAGCTCTTTAAGCTCCGCGGGTGCCATTCTATATGGGGTATGGATATAGGTCTAGTATCGGGAATCAAATCTAGGCAAAATTCAATCTCTCGCTCAGGAGGCAAACTTGTTAGTTCCTCGGGAAATACATCCATGAACTCATTCACCACCGACACTGGGCTTATATCTCTAACCTTCCCTTGAGTATCTCTAACAACAACCAAGTAACCTGAACAACCCTGCCTTAATAACTTTCTAGTAGCCATGACCGATATCAAATTGGTTGGAGCATTACTCCTATCCCCCTGAATACTAAATGATGGTTCACCAGGAAAATCAAATCTAACCAATTTATGATAACAATCCACACTGGCATGGCAAGGTGATAGCCAATCCATTCCCCAGATCACGTCAAAGTCTAAGGTGTCAACACCACTAGATTCATGTCATGACCTAATTTTCAAGCCATGACCTGCGCATGGGCCCAATGGATGTATCCCACTTAGCCCAAGCAAGCCTATTTATATAACTTGTCCATCATTCCATCATAAGTTATTAAAATCACATTTCATAATTTTAATTCAAAATAATGCTAACCATTGCCATCTCGTAGTGGCATTTTCAATCAAATATACATACATTGTCTAAAACATATGTCGTAATAATTTACATCGAGTTTGTCTATACACAACAAAAAGGGATACTCGACTTCCAGCGAAGAGACTCGACGAAAGTTCAGCTAATGAATGTCGAAATACCTACCAAGGAAACGAATCTACAAGGACATCTCGACCTAGTTACCGACTGCTTCCTAATTTGAAAACATGAAGTTGAAAATGGTGAGTATTGTGAGACCTTGACCTTTATAGACGCATAGTTAGTAATATACGCGATATCCTTAATCAGGGGTAATTTCGTCATTTCCTTAGTGAGCCCATAAAAGTAAGATTGTAAACAATATTATGGCCTAAGTAGGCCTAAGGCATAAACGAATGATGAAAATATGGGTAAAATGACAAGGAAACAAAAAATTTGATGATTTTCACGGTAAGGGCAAAATGGTCATTTTTCACCTCGAGTTAGAATTTTTAAGTTTTCATGAACCCGAGCATTTCTAGACCATTATGGACCTTGTCCCAGTGTCAAAAGAGTAAAAAGATTGCGTAAAAGATTAGAGGAGAATAAGCTAATTTGTGGAGGGGTATTTTGGTAATTTAAGTGGAGTGGATAAGCTTGGGATATAAATATCTCTGTTTTCCAGTAGCTTTTCTTCTTCTTCTTTTTCTCTTTCACATTGCTTCCCAACCTCCATGAAAGCTTGATAAGAAAGCTTCACAACCTTCCTCAAATAGCTCCAAATTTAATGCTTTTGGTGCACCCTTTCCATAAACCCTTGTGCTTTTCCACTCTCTCTCCTTAAAACGCTTGAAAAATCTTGTTTCCATACTCTCTTTCACTAGTTAGGTGTTTTAGAGAGAGAAAGAGGAAGCTTCAAAAATAGCTTGAAAGTGTTGGAAAGAATTTGAAATACAAGCTACCAAGGTGAGTAGTACACTAGAATTGAGTTTTGGTGTTGAGAATGATTAATGTTTAGATTTGTGGGTGAATTGGTAGTTGGGATGTTCATTCATTTTAAAGTGATAAGGATAGAGAGAATAGATAGCCATTTAAATGGCCATTGGAAGTTAGCTAAGAGAAAGCTTTTGGACTTTATAAGTATGTGAATTGACATATTGGTGATGCTAATGTGATGATAGGTTCTAACGAAGTCCCACAGCCCCAATTGGACCATTAGGGAGGTTAGAGTCAGTTAAAGGCTCAACAAATATCGGTGAGTGGACTTGTATTTCAAAATTTTTTTTGGGAATGTGAATGCAATTGTACAAACATTTGAAAGATTTTATCCAATTTTCCTTTGAAAATGTACCTTGGGAACTAGCCTTTGGTGAAGTGATTTTATATTGTGAAAATGTGCTATACAATGGTTTATGTGTTATCACAACATGATAATATGCATGATATGCATTGGGTGCTTCTTTGTATGTTGATGTGGACTCGACTATGTGCAAGTGGGAGTGCACATAAACCGATGATGACCTAGCCATGTGCTAGTGGGGAGTGCACATGAGCTGATCACGATGGGAGAGTGTGCTTGATGATGAATATATATATATACATGTATAGATATGTGTGTTATAGAAAGTTCATGAATATGTAAATGGTTGAAATGCATGTGAAATTTGACATGTTAAACTTTGGGAAATTATATAAGTTTCATGTTGTGTTGGTCATGTGAACAGGGTGGCCTTTGCTTGAGGGAATGGGGAATTTTTGCTGGTGCCCTATTTCTAGCTGCAGCGAGAAACTCTCAGGTTTGGAGGGGTGGTGCTGGCTGGAATCTCGCTGCAGCAAGAAACTTTTTGTTTTGAGACCAAAAATTTCACTGTAGCGAGATTGAATCTCTTTGTAGCAAAAAACTTTCTGTTTTGCTCCTCATTTGGTTCGGTTGCTACCTTATTTTCCATTTCTTTGGTACTACAGTTGAGCATGGACTTCTAACACTAAGGAATAAATGAATTAAGTTTAAAATGAGGAGGTTTGGTGAGAAACCCTAGACCAATTAAGAAACCCTCCGCTAGTTGATAATTTAAGTCAAGTGTCGCTGCAGTGATAATGCCTTTCCGCTACAGCGAGGACCCGTCGTTTATTTTACCTGATTTGCATGAATGCTATTAAAGTTTTCACTCTCCAAATCCTTTGTTGAGCATGGACCCTTTTCATAAAGTGATTTACTCATGTGGGGTTTAAATGAGGGGTTTTAATAAGAACTAAAACAAATTGCATTGTTTTGAGAAGTGAATGCATCATGATTTCGTTAAACATTTCTTATGGTATGCTTGTTCCCTTCTTGTTCACTCACTGGGTTTATCCTCACCATTTTCAACTTCATGTTTTCAGATCACGAGGCAGCTGGTAACTAGGTCAAAGTGTATTCGTATATTCGACCCTTGGTAGGTGTCTCAGCATTCAGTAGATGTACATTCGTCCAAGTCTCTCCGCTGGAAGTCTAGTACTCTTTTGTTGTGTATAGACAAACTGATGTAAATTATTAAATTATGTTTAGATAATATATGTACTCTTTGATTGGTATGCCACTATGAGATGGCAATGTTTAGTATTATTTTGATTCAAAGTTATAAAATGTGACTTAGCAACTTTTAATGGAATAGTGAAAAGATTATATTAATAGGCTTGCTTGGGCTTAGTGGACTACGTCCATTGGGCCCATGAGCAGGTCATGGCCCAGAATTTGGGTCGTGACAAAATTTAAACCCAATGAGTGAACAAAGGAAGAGAACAAGCAAATGATAAGGAACGTTTAAAGAAATCATGATGCACTTATTTCAAAAACAATGCAATTTAGTTTAGTTTTTATTAAATCCCCTCATTAAACCCTTAATGAGTTAATCACTTGATGAAAAGGTCCATGCACAACAAAGGATTTGAAGAGTGAAAACTTTAATAGTATTCAAGCAAGTCAAGTCAAGTAAAACAATGGGTCCTCGCTGCAGCAGAAAGGCATTCTTGCTGGTCTAGGGTTTCTCTCTAAAACCCCTCATCTCAAACTTAATTAAATAATTTCCTTAATGTTGGGAGTCCATGATCAACTATGGTGTTACTGAAATGGCAAATGGGACAGCAATCAACCAAGGTAGCATGTTGGACAGAAAGTTTCTCGCTGCAGCGAGATTCGGGCGGCAAAACAGAATTTTTCTCTCTGCAGCGATAAGCATCAGCAACTTTCTCGTTGCAGCGAGAACCAGGCCAGTATACCCCTCCAAACCCGAGAGTTTTTCGCTGCAGCGAGAAACAGGACACCAACCACAAATTTTCATTCTCTCAAGGAAAGGCCATTTAGCTGCAAAGACAAAATCAACTTGAACATGCTTAGAAATTCTCAAGGTTTAACATACAAGATTCACATGTATTATAACCATATACCATACTCATGAACTTTCTATAACACACATATTTATATATATATATATACACATCATCATTTATACCATCCCACCATCATCAGCTCATGTGCACTCCCCACTCGCACATAGCTGGGTCATCATCAGCTCATGTGCACTCCACACCGCACATAGCTGGGTCATCATCAACTCATGTGCACTCTTACACGCACATAGCTGGGTCATCATTATCACATAAAAAAAAAACATCTAATGCATATTATACATATCAACATATTGTGATAACACATGACCCATTATATGGCACACTTTCACAAGATATAAACATTCACCAAAGGCTTGTTCCCTTGATAGATTTTTAAGGAAAAGTTGGATAAAATCATTCAAATGATTTGTGCAAATACATTCATATTCCTAAAACAAATTTTGAAATGCAAGTTCACTCATCGATATTCGTTAAATCTTTACTCAACTCTAACTTCTTCTAATGGTCCAAATGGGGTGGTGGGGCTTCGTTGGAACCTTTCATCACATTAGCATCATCACCATTAACCCAACTTGGCATTAATACTATTCTAAAGCTATTTTCTAAATTGAGTTCTACTAGTCATTCCTACTAGCTTTCAACTACCATTAAATGGCTATTATTTGCACTACTCTAGTCACACTAAAAATGATTTAACAATCTCAACAATAAACACTCACAAATCAAATTATTAAACATTATCAACAACTAAAAAAATAAAGTTTAATTCACCACTCACCTTGGCAGCTTTGTAAATTTGAAATTCTATCCAATAATTTCCAAGCTATTATAGAAACTCCCTCTTTCTCTCTCTAAAACACCTAGTTAGTGAGAGAGAATATGGAAGTAAGACTTTTCAAGGGTTTTAAAGTGAGAGAGTGAAAGAGCACAAAGGTTCTATGAAAGGGTGCACAAAAGCATGAAAAGTGGAGCTAGTTTGAGAGAGTTATGGAAGCTTGAAGAGAACTCCCATGGAGGATGAAGAAACGTGAGAGGGAAGAACGAAGAAGAAGAAGAAGCTGCTGGAAATGTGATATTTATAGCTCAAGCTTATCCAACTCCATTTAAATTACAAAATGCCCTTAACAAGTTAGCTTGTTCTCCACCAATCCTTGGTGCAATCTTTTTACTCTTTTAACACTGGGACAAGGTCCATAATAGTCTAGAAATACTAGGGTTCACGAAAACTTAAAATTTTGACCGAAGATGAAAAATGATCGTTTTGCCCCTACTTTGGAAATCATCATTATTTTTATTTTCTTCGTCATTTACCCTTATTTTCATCATTCATTTATGCCTTAGGCCTACTTAGGCCTTAATATTGTTTGAAAGCATATTTCTAGGGGCTCACTAAGGAAATGATGAAATTACCCCTGGTTCGGGTTATCACGTCTACACCTAGTTACGAGGCTCTAGAAGTCGAGGTCTCACAATTCACCAAAGTGTCT
This sequence comes from Theobroma cacao, assembly GCF_053813885.1. Taxonomy (NCBI): domain Eukaryota; kingdom Viridiplantae; phylum Streptophyta; class Magnoliopsida; order Malvales; family Malvaceae; genus Theobroma; species Theobroma cacao. The sequence goes on from NC_142643.1 coordinate 27,216,650, forward strand.
TTGTCGTTGACTCAAACTACACAAGAATCATATTCCCATTCAACCATAAATACCTCTTTTAAAGAAGTAGACACCACCAACTGTTCTTCGCTCCTAACACGATCCTTACCCAAACGAAGTGCAAACCATGGAGAAATAAAAGAATAGGTAGCACTAGGATCAAACAATACTCAAGCATCCATATTACAAACAAAAAGAGTACCTGAGACCACTTCATTGGATGTCTAAGCCTCTTGGGGTGTTAAAGCATATACCCTTTCTTGGCCTCTACCAGCGAAACTTTAACATCCAGACCCAGAAAGCCTGCCTAGAGAGAAAGTAATAGTACCTCTACCTCTTGATCCACTAGCTTCCCGATCAAATGATGCAACAACTGAAGGAGCAGACGAAGCTGGCTAGGTGGAACCGCGAGCAAAACCTTGTGATTGATGAGCCATTGGGCAATTCCTCATAATATTTCCAAGTGGACCACACCAATAACAAACTCTCGTAGTACATAAGCATCATCCACTATGTCATCTCCCACAAGTATCACAAAGGTGGATAACTTGACTACCTTGTCTAGAATCTTGCTATCTTCGTCCACTAAAAGTTTGCTGCCCTGGCCCAATGCTAACACTAATGACGTCACTCCCCTTTTGGGGCAATCGTGTGTCCTTTTGTGGACCTTGACGGCTAGAAGACGAAATGCCACTATTAAAATCTCTGGGACCTTGATAACCCTCTGTCTTGGCCCTTTTTGCTCTATCCGTCTCAGCCTTACTTTCACTGGTCCTCATCTCAATCCGCTGAACGCAATCCACTACTGCGGAGTAGGTATTGAAATCTCGAGATGCCACAGCCCTAAACAATGGCTCCACTAGCCCATCCACAAACCTTTGAATCTTCATCTTCTCAATAGAAACTAGATAGGGCACATACCGAGCCAACTGTGTGAATTTGATTTCATATTCCAACACTGTCATACTTGGGGTCTGCACTAGTGCCTCAAACTCCCTAGCTCGTGCATTACGTACACTGAGCGGTAGGAATCGATCTAAGAAGGTTATACTAAACTATTTCCAAGTCAATGGTGTTGCATCTGTCGACCTACCTCTACGTAAGAAGCCATACCACTCTTGCGCCACATCCTCTAATCGAAAGGCAGCTAGCTCGACTAATCTAGTACTAGAGTATCCCAGGGCTTCACAAATTGTTCCCATCTTATATAAGAAAATCTGGGCTTTTTCGATGCATCAAACCCTAAAAATGATAGAGGCTTAAGCTTCAGGAAATTAGGAAGGGAAATCTCTAAATGACCTTTCTCAACCTCAAGATGTTGATGATTGGCCTGCCCTTAGGAACTAGGGGATTCTTGTACTGCAGGTCTCCCCTCCACTATCCTCTGTATATCATCCATACGGGTTGCCATCATCTCTATAACCCGATTAACTCCTCGTAGGCCTACCGCTAAGTCCTCGATGGTGATGCCCCTAGTTGGTTGTCTATTTGCATCGCCCAAAGACTGTCCCTCTTCTCTTCTACTCACAAGTGTATCCGCCCTCACAAACCTAGTGGCCCCGCTACGTCTACCTTGCCCCCTAAGGGTGGATGCCGGTGGCCTATCTGTCAGCTCATTAAGAGCATCTTGCTCCCCCATTCATCTTGAGGCAGCTCGTGTCTTAGGCGGCATTCTTACCTAGACAAGAGCAAACACTTGTTATTAACATAGTTTTACAATCATATCTAAAGGAAAAGGTGGCTTCAAAGACAGGGAATCTATGCAATTTCTTAGTTGTAAAATGTGTTACAGTTCACACTTCACAATCAAAGTTTCCACATAAAGACCGAACACTCTGCTGGGCCAACAAGAAATAAGTCCTAGGACTTAGACAACTTCGGGCTATAATACCAAGTCTGTCACGACCCAAATTTCGAGCCATGACCAGCTCGTAAACCTAATGGACATAGCCCACTAAACCCAAGCAAGCCTATCTATATGACCTGTTCAACATTCCATTAAAAGTTGCTAAAGTTATATTTCATAATTCCAATTCAAAGTAATGTTAACCATTACCATCTCATAGTGGCATTACCAATCAAAATATACATATATTGTCTAAAACATATATCTTAATAATTTACATCGGGTTTGTCTATACACAAAAAAGGGATACTCGACTTTCAATGAAGAGACTCAGGCAAAAGTTCAGCTATTGAATGCCGAGATACCTACTAAAGAAATGAATCTACGAGAACACCTCGACCTAGTTATCGGTTGTCTCCTAATCTGAAATCATGAAGTTGAAAACGGTGAGTATAAACCCAGTGAGTGAACAAAGGAAGGGAACAAGCAAACGATAAGGAAAGTTTAAAAAAATCATGATGCACTTATTTTCAAAACAATGCAATTTAGTTTAGTTCTTATTAAAACCCCTCATTTCAAACTTGATTAAATAAATTCCTTAATGTTGAAAGTCCATGGTCAACTATGGTGCTAAAGAAATGGAAAATGGGCAGCAGCCAAACAAGGTAGCAAGGAAAACAAAAATGTTTCTCGCTACAATGACAAAATCAACTTGAAAATACTTAACGATTTCCAAGGTTCAACATGCAAGATTTCACATACATTATAACCATATACCATATTCATGAACTTTCTATTACGTAAATATACATATATATATATATATATATACATAACCACCAATACCACCACCACCTTACCCAGCTCATGTACATCCCTCCACATCGTGCATAGTTAATGCCATCGTGTGCATCCCTCTACAATGTGCACACAGGCAATATCACTATCCATCTCCCTCACCACCGTCATTACCGACAAGCGCACACTCACCCCGCACATGCACGGTTGCATTTGTCACATAATGGTACCATTTATGACATAGTATATATATATATCAACATTATATAGAAACATATGGATTCATCACACTATCCATTTCATAACATAAAAACATTTCATAAGGGCTTGTTCCCGTGCGAGTTTTGAAGATAAAACCAATAAAACGCTTTAGGGGATTCAATCAAACATACATGTGTATATCCCAAAACCTTTTTAATGCAAGTTCACGCATTGATATTTGTTAAATTTTTACTCAGTTCCAACTTCCTTTAATGGTCCAAATGGGGCAGTGGAGTTTCGTTGGAACCTTGCTAGATTTGTAATTGGATTCCTCCTCAAGAATTCCCAAACTATTATAGAGAGTCTTTCTTTCTCTCTCTAAAACACCTAGCAAGTGAGAGAAAGTATCAGTTTAAGACTTTGGAGGGTTTTTTAAGGTGATAGAGTAAAAGAGCATAAAGAGCTTGTGAAAAGGTGCACAAAAGCATGAAATTTGAGACTAACTTGTGAGAGTTATGGAAGCTTGAAGAGAACTCCCATGGAGGATGAAGAAATGTGAGATGAAAAGAAAAATGGGAAGAAGAACCTGTTGGAAGAAATGAAAAAGGCTGCTAGAGAGTAGATATTTATAGTTAAAGCTTATCTAATTTTTCATGCAATTACAATAATGCCCTTAATAAGGCCACATGTCTTCCTCTTTTTCTTGTGCAATCTTTTTACTCTTTTGACACTAAGAAAAAATCCAAAATCCTCTAAAAAGTCTCTTAAGTAGTCCCCAACAGCCCTAGCTTCAAAAATCCCTTAAGCTTATTATATTTTAGGAAATTATGATCAGGGTCGCGACTCTCAATTTCCAACGCCGTGATGCTCAAATGTTCTGTCCAAATTTATTCTTTTGGTGCAGTACTTTCACTTCAACAAAGATTTGGCCACCCTCCCATTAGAAACTGGGAAAAGTAGTAAACATAAAAGTTGTAGCCCTACCTCTTAGCTTTCTAATGGTCTAAAAATAATGTTATTTGGATTTTTGTAATGGGAGATATGCTTGAAAAACTAAAATATATGTAAATAGAGCAACAGCCCATTATGCACCTTTCTTCACCAATTGAAATAATTTTTTAATCCTACTCCTATAACGACATAAAATAATTATAAGTAATGTAAAACTAGCATCATTAGCTCAAATTAAACCTTTAAACATAAGTTCTACCTCTAGTTACGTGTCTATGAAGGTCGAGGTTTCACACTTGGGTCATTTTTTTACCGACTAAGCCTTTTGTAGCCTTCATTTACATAAACTATCCTTAGTTTCCCCTTTTGAGCCTAATGACACATTTTCTTTGTTTCATCATTTAATTTTAAGCCTAGACCCTTATATTAATATTTCAAACAATTCTTGCATCCCTCATTCCTAAGTGCATAAGTCAATTTAGGAAGTGTTATGAGCTAGATAATGAAAAAGGTAGTAAAGATGAAAAATGATGAAAAGTTCAAAAATATAATTATATTCATCTCACTGCCTAATAAAAGAAATAATTTTGGGGGTGTGAAATTGAGAAAAAGAAAATGCGAAAGTAAGAAGAAGAAAAAGAATGAAGTGTTGAACAAAAAAAAATTGATAAAAAAGGGGTATACTAGGTGAAGGAAAATAAAGTTCCGAATAGGTCATCGATTGACTATGTGCTTAGGGTGATTCGAGCTATACATTATCCTATATCCAACCTTAATCCTAGCCATACATTACAAGCTAATTAAAGTCTTATTGATCTTTAACTTAGTGTTAGGCTACATTAGTGGAGAGAGAGATGAAAAGCAATTACTAATTTTAATTTTGGATGAATATAAACTTATCCGGATTGTACAATGTTCTAGGCAAGAGGATTGCACACACACACGCGGAAATCCATTTAATGATAAGCTTGCATTTGAATTGAAACATGAACTTGAATAATATTTCTGTGTTGTTTAGAGTTGAAAATTTGGACTTAACATTTGAGGATATTATAGGTGATTATTGAATTGGTGCCATTGATTTCTCATTAAGTGTTTTCTTCATTTAAGCTATTGCATTTTATTTTATGTTTTGCTTAACGACTAGCAAAATCTTTAGTTTTGGGGTGTGATAACTTTATTATCTAGAATTATTTTGACACATTATGGTGGCTTAAGTAGCTAGATCTTCGAGATTTTAGGTTTGGATTTTAGCATTTTAGGTGTTTTTCTTGTTTAAGTTAGATTACATGTTAAATAGTTAATTTAAATTATTTTAGTTCAATTTTATGTTATTTTGTGTTAAATTACTTTAAGAGTAGTTATTACTGATTGCTTTTATTGCTATTATAGGAAATTTGATGAAAAAGGCTCATGTGATGAAAATCCATGCAAGTATGGTGGTGGCTTCATTTGTATATGTTTTTCTATTTGACTATATCTCTCTATACAGAACTCCAAATGAGGCAATTCATGGACCATTAAATGATAAAAGGAAGGGCTACAACTTTTATGTTTACATCTTCACCCAGTTCTGATTGCATCATGGTCAAAATATTTGTCTAATTTAGAGCACTGTAGTAGTATGCATGGACTTAACATGATGTGGCATTTGGACCATATCTTTCACTCCAGAATCCCAATTGAAATGATTTTAGAGCCATTAGAACGTTAAGAGATAGGAATAAAACTTTCATGTTTATCACTTGGCCCAGTTCAGATTGTATCTAGATGAAAATCACGTTAGAAGATGCTTAACTGCTACAATTTTGCACAAGGCAACATGTGGAGGAAGGCTGTGGCCTTGAGGAAGCCAAGGCTGTAGCATTGAGGAGAACAAGGCTGTAGTAGTGGTGAAAGGAAGCACACCATACATATTTTCGAGACTGGAGCACCGTAGTGCCAAGAAGTCATGGCCGTGACATTACTGTAGCAAAAAAGGTAGTGCCGTGATGCCAAGAAATCATTGCTGTTATGCTAGACCCATTTTCTAAAATAAAAATTTGATGGGATTTTGGAAATTAGGTAATATAGAGCCTATTTAAGGACCTTTTTCAGAGGTTTTAAGGGAGAGGGAGCAAGCAACTACTTTGGAGAAAAAGAGCAAAGAACAGAGCAAGAAAACAAGAAAATTTGAGAGAGGATTGAGATTGCAAAGCTTCAACATATAGTTTCTTTCTCTATTTTTGTGTTTTTCTTATTTTCTTTTACTTGGATTCACGACTAAATTTCTTTGGACATTGTTTTTACTAGATATTATGAGCTATACTATTTTTACAAGATTATGGTGGATTTCAACATGTAATCTAAATATTAGTTTCTTTTTTATTTACTGTGAATGAGTATAATTTTGCTTATTCAAATATGTTCTTAACGATTTTGATTATCTAGCCAACAATTAACTTGTGAATCTAATTAAGACTTGACAGATAGATTTTGGATTGGACTAAGGTTTGAATAATGTATGTTCAAGTCAGTTAGGAGATCTGATTCACGATTCGGGTAGATATACGCCAATTGCCTTACATAGCCAAATTAGAACACTAGCTTAATGAAGCTTATTTAATTGATTACTATAGACATATAGTGACCCAATTAAGTTAGGTATTAGTGCTAGCATCTCGGTGGAAACTTGTACATAGCTTTGGATTCTAGGTTAGTAGAACCACTTAAGAATGTAAAAATAAAAAAAGCTAGTATCAAATGAAGTGTTGAATGAACCCATAATCCTAAGTTTTAATATATTACCTTTTCTAGGTAATTTTAATTTCTGTTAGTTAATTTAGTGCTTGTTTTAATTTTGTTTTAATTAATTTTTTGAAAATTTAAGTTACTTAAATAAGATTAATTTTGTCATAAATGTTTGTATTAAGTAAAGAATTAGGAACAAATCTCCATGGGAACGATACTTTATTTCATCACTATATTACTTGTTTGTGATAGCGTGCACTTGCTTGAAAATTTAATAACAATGTTGTATAGATATTTGAGTGTATTACTAAATGCACTTCTCATGATGGGTCATGTTCAGTGAACTTGTTCTCCTAAGCAAGCACCTATATTCTATTTCCAAATATCTCTATATTTCAATCTTTGGGATCAATTGTTTACTTCCAAAGTAAGGAACATAGAATGTGCCAATCTTTAAGCATCATTGAGTATGAACAATGCATTGACTAGGAATATTTTGAGATTATGCTTTGATACATAGGGATCTCATAACTACAACCTATTATAGTTACCTTGTAAAGCAAATTAATCTAATGGACTTCATCTAATTAGAATTATAACTCATTATAATTGATGTCTTACTGATGAAGAAAAACCTTTAATCATTCAATATTAATGATATTGTTGCATGATTGGAACTAAGCCTTGATCAATCTCAATTGGCTGTAAGGCTAATCCCAACAATTTCGTGATTTTGCAATTCTTTTTACTTAGCCACTGCACCACTGCTATCACATAAAGTGCATGTAATGGGCTTATCTACGTTCAAAATCACTTCAATGTCCATAAGTGTCACGACCCAAATTCTGGGCCATGACCGGTGTATGGGCCCAATGGACGTAGTCCACTAAGCCCAAGCAAGCCTATTAATATAACCTTTTCACCATTCCATTAAAAGTTGCTAAGTCACATTTTATAACTTTTAATCAAAATAATACTAAACATTGCCATCTCATAGTGGCATACCAATCAAGTGTACATTGTCTACAACAGGTATCTTAATAATTTACATCAAGTTTGTCTATACATCTAAAAGAAAAGAAGACTCGATTTCCAGCGAAGAGACCCTAGTGATGAACGGCTACTGAATGCCGAGATACCTACCAAGGAAACGAATCTACAAGGGCACCTTGACCTAGGTACCAACTGCCTCTTGATCTGAAAACATGAAGTTGAAAACGGTGAGTATAAACCCAGTGAGTGAACAAGAAAAGGAACAAGCATACCATAAGGAATGTTTAACAAAATCATGATGCATTCATTTTTCAAAACAATGCAATTTATTTTAGTTCTTATTAAACCCCTCATGTAAACCCCACATGAGAAAAAAATCACTTATTGAAAATAATCCATGCTCAACAAAGGATTTGTAGAGTGAAAACTTTAATAGCATTCATACGAATCAAATCAAATAAATGACGAGTCCTTGCTGCAGCGTAGCTGCAACGAGAATGAATTTTTGCTGCAGCGACACTTGACTTAAATTATCATCTAGCCGAGGGTTTCTTAACTGGCCGAGGGTTTCTCACCAAACCTCCTCATTTTAAACTTAATTCATTTATTCCTTAATGTTGGAAGTCCATGCTCAATTATAGTACCAAAGAAATGGAAAATAGGGTAGCAATTGAACCAAATGAGGAGCAAAATAGAAAGTTTCTCGCCGCAGCGAGATTTTTGGCTAGCCTTACCCCTCCAACCCGAGAGTTTCTCGCTGTAGCGAGAAACAGAGCTGTGAGAAAAAATTTCCTTCCTTTCAAGAAAAAGCCATCCTGTTAAAATTATAAATTCAACATAAAACACATAAAGGTTTCCAAAATTCAACATGCAAAATTCATATGCATTTCAACCATAAACCATATACATGAGTTTTCATTCTCTAAACATATATAGACATATACATACATGGATAAATACCAATACCACTATCATCACATCTAGCTCATGTGCATCCCCTACATCGTGCACATAGCTGGAGTCATCATGTGCATCCCCCCACATCGTGCACAATCAGTGCCATCATGTACATCCCCCCACATCGTGCATAGGGGCACTATCATCATCCATCTCCCTCACCACCACCATTACCGGCATGTGCATTCCCCCACATCGTGCACACACACGGTTATAATCATCACACAATATCAACCATCATGCATAACATATATATATATATATATATATATACCAACATAATGTAGTAGTGCATGAATCCATATCGATCGCATGTCACAACATAAAATTAATTTATCAAAGGCTTGTTCCCAAAGCACTCGTTTTAAGAAATGTTGGATAAATCATTCAATTGTTTGTGCAGCTACATTCATATTCCCAAAACAAGTTTTGAAATGTAGTTCACTCATCGGTATTTTTGTTGAACCTTTAGTCAACTCTAACTTCCTTAATTGTCCAAATGGGATGATGGGGCTTCCTTGGAACCTACCATCACATTAACATCACCATTATGTCAATTCACATACTTATAGATTTTAAAAGCTATTTCTTGGCTAGCTTCTAATTGTAATTTAAATGGCTATCTATATTCACTACCTTAACCACTCTAAAATGAATAAACATCCTACTATATAACATTCACAAGCCTAATCACTAGCCACCCTCAACATTTAAAATCAACTTTAATTTACTGCTCACCTTGATAACCTTGAAATTTTGAAATTCCTTCCAATAGTTTTCCAAGCTAATATAAAAGCTATCTCTTTCTCTCTCTAAAACACCTAACTAGTGAGAGAGAGTATGGAAATAAGATTTTTCAAGGGTTTTAAAGTGGGAAAGTGAAAGAGCACAAGGGTTCTAGTCAAAAGGGCACAAAGGTATGAAAATTAGAGCTAGAGAGAAAAAGTTATGAAAGTTTCATATCAAGCTTCCATGGAGGGTGGAAGCAACGTGAAAGAGAAGAAGGAAGAAGAAGAAGAAGCTACTGGAGAATGTAAAAGCTGCTGGAAGGAAGAGCTATTTATAACCCATGCTTATCCACTCTACTTAAATTACCAAAATGCCCCTCCACAAATTAGCTTGTTCTCCTTCAACCCTTTATGCAATCATTTTACTCCTTTGACACTAGGACAAGGTCCATAATGGTCTAGAAATGCTCAGGTTCATGAAAACTTAAAAATTCTAACCCGAGGTGAAAAATGAGCATTTTGCCCCTACCGTGGAAATCATTGAAATTTTTATTTTATTGTCATTTTACCTATATTTTCATCATTTATTTATGCGTTTGGCCTAATTAGGCCTTAATATTGTTTAAAACTTACTCTTAGGAGCTTACTAAGAAAATGACAAAATTACCCTTGATTAGGGATGTCGCGTCTATTACTAACTATGAGTCTATAAAGGTCAAGGTCTCACAATAAGGAACTTACGGAGCCAAATAGGTTCTTTTGTAGCTTCATAAGTCGTAACATACTTTGCCTCCATAGTTACAATACAAGATTGCTTGACATTCCTCCATACGACGGCTCTTCCTCCCAAGGTGAAAATAGATCTTGATGTTGATTTTCTTGAATCACCATCAGATTGCAAATCTGAATTATTGTAACCAATTGCTACAAGGTCACTCCTAGAATACATAAGCAAGTAATTCTTTGTTTTACTTAGATATTTAAAAATGTACTTGATCGCAGTCTAGTACAGAGCATAGCATACATGAGACTTCCAACAGTAGATGCATAAGGAAGCTGTCTCATGTTTTCAACTTCATATAGAGTATTGGGTGACATCTCCTTAGAAAGTTTGAGTCCATGTCTAAAATACATAAAACTCCTTTTGGAATCTTACGTAGCAAACTTGGACAAAGTCTTATCTATGTAGGTTGCTTGGGATAATGTTGTTTATGTCACAACCCAAATTTCGGGCCATGACCGGCGCATGGGTCCAATGGACGTAATCCACTAAACCCAAGCAAGCCTATTATTTATCTTACTCATAATTTCATATATTATCACTAAGTCATATTTCATATCTTTGAATCAAAATGGTGATATACATTGCCAACTCGTACTGGCATTACTCATTTAAAATTTACATTAAGTTCATCTATACATAACAAAATAATACTCGACTTCTAGCGGAGGGACTCGAATGAATATTGTGAGACCCTATCAAGCTCGATTAAAAGACGATATTGTATCGAGTGGTACAACTAAGTTAAATCGAGCCTTGAACTAGTTCAAATAGAAATTCTAAGAGGAAATTGAAAATTTTGAAACCCACAGAATGGCTTAGAATAGTGATTCGGAGTTCAAAGTCCAGTTTGGAGTCCATCAGGAAAATTGACCGATTAGGGACAAAACAATCATTTTACCATTTAATGATTAAATGGAGATTTCTAGCCAAGATTTGATCACATTTGACCAAGAATAATTATATGAAATATAATTATGATTATTGGAGTATAAAATGATGTTTAGTAGTGAAAAATTGTGATTCCCGATATTTTTGGAGTACAAGGGTAAAATGGTAATTTTACCACTAGAGGACTGAACGGGAATTTAAAAAAAATGAGTTTTTCCCCATTTGGTTAATATTCTTCAATATTAGTGTTATTTGAGGTTGAAAAGTAGAATAATGTGACTCCGATACATTTCGGAGTATAAGGGTAAAATCGTAATTTTTTCACCCTTGGGGCAAATAGGTAAATTTTTTGCCCCAGACTTGTCAAGACCAAGGGATTTTAAATGTGGTAGGATTGGATAAATACCAGAATAATTGTGGTGGAAAATTAAGAAGAAAAAGTCAAAAAGTTAAAAATTGGGCCAATAAGCATGTGACACGTGGCATGCTTGATTATTTTATTATTTTCTATAGAAATCAGCCCATTAAATCCCCAATTCTCTCACCATATTCGGCCTAGACAACCAGAAACAAGAAAAAAGGAAGAACAAAGGGAAAAACAAGAAAACCTAGGTGGAAATTCAAAGAAAAAGTGAAGAAATCAAGGAAACAAGCTAGGTAAGTTAAAATTTCTTTAATTCTCCTTGATACCTAGCTTACCCATACTTTTGTTCTTGATTTCCATGGTTGAATATTGAGTTATCATGATGAATTCAATTCTGAAAAATGGGTATGGAAGAGGAATTGTTGTTGGAATAATTTGATTTTAGACTATGTTAGTGTTTAGGGATAGTTAAGCATGGTTATGAACAAAAACACAAAAAAATATTCAATTTCTCTAGGGTTCCTTGTTGGTCGAACCATGAGGGCTGAATATCAATGGGGGATTGTTTTTATTCCAAGGAAAATGGCTTGGAAAATGATGAATTAAGGTGAAACGGTTATGTAGAAAAAAATTTCGATGCTAGTGCACCAAATGACCGAATTTTTCTATAAGGAACTGTGAGGGTTCTAATGCTGAATTTGGCTTTATTTCAATGGTATGTGATAAATTAAGGTATTAGAGGAAAAATGAATTAATTTAGAGGTGATTTCGACACAATCGCTAATTAATCGGGTGATCAGTCGAATTTAATCGATACCGCGATTAAGCGGTAATCGAACTTATTTTTGCATTTACATATCAAGCATTAGTAATTTAAATTAGTTCATATCAATTTAGGGACAATATAGTAAATTCCTCGACTTTGTTATTTGTCAAGGTAGTGAGACGTCCGAAAAAGGCAAAAGAATTGCGCCTAAGGACTATTAGTCTAAGTGCACTCGAAATCCAGCTTTTCTACACCTATGAGTGGATTGCTTATCAAAATTGTTTTAGGAATATGACTGTTTTGAACAAAGTGTTTGAATGATTTTATGAAATTTTTCATGAAAATGAATGCCTTGGGAACAAGCTTTTGAGAAAAGGTTTATGTTATGAAATATGGTTATTATGGATTTCTATGTGGCTGCATTACGTTGATATACATATATGCTTGAATGTAATGTTGTGTAATTATGTTGACTCGGCTATCTGTGAGTAGGGAGTGCGCATAAGCCAAGGATGACCCGGTTATGTGCGAGTAAGGAGTGCTCATAACCCGGTGATGACCTGATTATGTGCGAGTAGGGAGTGCGCACAACCCGGTGATGACCCAGCCAAGTGCGAGTAGAGAGTGCGCATGAGCTGGTGATGATGATGATGAGCTGGTGATGATGATGATGGGTATGTATATATATATATACAAATGTAAATGTGTGTGTTATAGGAAATTGATGGACAATGATTTATGGTTGTAATGTACATGAAATTTGACACATTGCACTTTGAGAATTTTCATGAATTTTATGTTGATTTTATTTGTTTAGCAGGATGGCTTTTTGTTGAGTGAGGAAAAATGTTTCCCTTGTTGCTTCGTTTTCGCTGCAGCAAAATTCATGCTCGCTGCAGCGAGAAACTCTTGGGTTTTGAGGGGTTTTAAATAGGAATGAACTAAATTGCATTGTTTTGAAACAAGTGCATCATGATTTTAAATTCTCCCTAATTGTTGCTTGTTCCCTTCCTTGTTCACTCACTGGGTTTATACTCACCATTTTCAAATTCATGTTTTCAGATCACGAGGCAGTCGATAATTAAGACGAGGTGTCTTTGTAAACTTGTGTCCATCTTTTGGTAGGTGTCTCGGCATTCGGTAGCTATATATTCATCCGAGTCCCTCCACTGGAAGTCAAGTATTATTTTGTTATGTATAGATGAACTTAATGTAAATTTTAAATGAGTAATGCCAGTACGAGTTGGCAATATATATCACTATTTTGATTCAAAGTTATGAAATATGACTTAGTGATAATAGATGGAATTATGAGTAAGAAAAATAATAGGCTTGCTTGGGTTTAGTGGATTACGTCCATTGGACCCATGCACCGGTCATGGCCCGAAATTTAGTTCGTGACAAATATACAGCTACCGAATACCGAGACACCAACCAAAAGATGGACACAGGTCTACAAGGACACCTCGTCCTAATTATCGGCCTCCTCGTGATCTGAAAACATGAATTTGAAAATGGTGAGTATAAACCCAGTGAGTGAACAAGGAAGGTAACAAGCAACAATTAGGGAGAATTTAAAATCACGATGCACTTGTTTCAAAACAATGCAATTTAGTTCATTCCTATTTAAAACCCCTCCAAACCCAAGAGTTTCTCGCTGCAGCGGAAACGGAGCAACAAGAGAAACATTTTTCCTCACTCAACAAAAAGCCATCCTGCTAAACTAATAAAATCAACATAAAATTCATGAAAATTCTCAAAGTGCAATGTGTCAAATTTCACGTACATTACAACCATAAATCATTGTCCATCAATTTCCTATAACACACACATTTACATATGTATATATATATATATATATATATATATATATATATATACGTATATACCCATCATCATCATCTCACCAACCCATCATCATCATCACCAGCTTATGCGCACTCCCTACTCGCACATGACCGGGTCATCACCGGGTTATGCGCATTCCCTACTCGCACATAATCGAGTCATCATCGGGTTATGCACACTCCCTACTCGCACATAACCGAGTCAACATAATTACACAACATTATATTCAAGCATATATGTGTATCAACATAATGCAGCCGCATAGAAATCCATAATAACCATATTTCATAACATAAACCTTTTCTCAAAAGCTTGTTCCCAAGGCATTCATTTTCATGAAAAATTTCATAAAATCATTCAAACACTTTGTTCAAAACAGTCATATTCCCAAAACAATTTTGATAGGCAGTCCACTCACAGGTGTCGAAAATTCAGATTTCGAGTGCACTCGGACTAATAGTCCTCAAGCACAATTCCTTTGCCTTTTTCGGACGTCTCACTACCTTGACAAATAACAAAGTCGAGGAATTTACTATATTGTCCCTAAATTGATATAAACTAATTTAAATTACTAATGCTTGATATGTAAATGCAAAAATACGTTCGATTACCGCTTAATCGCGTTATCGATTAAATTCGACTGATCACCCGATTAATTAGCGATTGTGTCCAAATCACCTCTAAATTAATTCATTTTTCCTCTAATACCTTAATTTACCACATACCATTTAAATAAAGCCAAATTCAGCATTAGAACCCTCACAGTTCCTTATAGAAAATTTGGTTATTTGGTGCACTAGCACCGAAAATTTTTTCTACATAACCATTTCACCTTAATTCATCATTTTTCAAGCCATTTTCCTTGGAATAAAAACAATCCCCCATTGATTTCAGCCCTCATGGTTCGACCAACAAGGAACCTTAGAGAAATTGAATATTTCTTTTGTGTTTTTGTTCATAACCATGCTTAACTATCCCTAAACACTAACATAGTCTAAAATAAAATTATTCCAACAATAATTCCTCTTCCATACCCATTTTTCAGAATTGAATTCATCATGATAACTCAATATTCAACCATGGAAATCAAGAACAAAAGCATGGGTAAGCTAGGTATCAAGGAGAATTAAAGAAATTTTAACTTACCTAGCTTGTTTCCTTGATTTCTTCACTTTTTCTTTGAATTTTCACCTAGGTTTTCTTGTTTTTCCCTTTGTTCTTCCTTTTTCCTTGTTGCTGGTTGTTTAGGCCGAATATGATGAGAGAATTGGAGATTTAATGGTCTGATTTCTATAGAAAATAATAAAATAATCAAGCATGCCACGTGTCATATGCTTATTGGCCTAATTTTTAACTTTTTGACTTTTTCTTCTTAATTTTCCACCACAATTATTCTGGTATTTATCGAATCTTACCACATTTAAAATCCCTTGGTCTTGACAAGTGCAGGGGTGAAAATTTTACCGATTTGCCCCCGAAGCGAAAAAATTACGATTTTACCCCTATACTTCGAAATGTACCAGAATCACATTATTTCTACTTTTCAACCTCAAATAACACTAATATTGATCAATATTAACCAAATGGGGCAAAAAAATCATTTTTTTTTAAATTCCCATTTAGTCTTCTAGTGGCAAAATTACCATTTTGCCCTTGTACTCCAAAAATATTGAGAATCATAATTTTTCACTGCTAAACATCATTTTATACTCCAATAATCATAATTATATTTCATATAATTATTCTTGATCAAATGTGATCAAATCTTGGCTAGAAATCTCCATTTAATCATCAAATGGTAAAATGACCGTTTTGTCCCTAATCGGTTAATTTTCCTAATGGACTCCAAACTGGACCTTGAACTCCGAATCACTATTCTAAGCCATTTTGTGAGTTTCAAAATTTTCAATTTCCTCTTAGAATTTCTATTTGAACTAGTTCAAGGCTCTATTTAACTTAGTTGTACCACTCGGTAGAATACCGTCTTTTAATCGAGCTTGACAAGCTCTCACATTCTCCCCCACTAATAAAAATTCGGTCCTTAAATTTATACTCAATGTAGAGTGGGTTACCTTTACATATCGAAGAGGTGTGGATGTTTTGTTCGCATGTCAACCTCAACTTCCCACGTTACCTCCTCACTAGTGTGATTCCGCCACAACACTTTCACTGAGGCTACATCCTTTGAATGGAGCTTTTTAACTTGCCTATCAAGGATAGCTATCGGTTGTTTCTCATAGGTTAGATCATCTTGCAACTGAATGGTTTCATACCGTATTACATGTGATGGATCTGGGTTGTACTTCCTAAGCATGGACACATGAAACACGGGATGGATATTCGAAAGGTCTGGCGGTAATGCCAAACGATATGCCACTGCTCCAACCCTTTCTAAGATCTCGAACGGTCCTATATACCGAGGACTTAACTTCCCTTTCTTGCCAAACCTCATTACCCCTTTAGTTGGGCAAACTTTCAAAAATACATGATCTCTTACTTGGAACTCCAAGTCTCTCCGTCGGTTATCAGCATATGACTTTTGTCTACTTTGTGCTGTTAACATCCTCTCACGGATCATGCGTATTTTCTCAGTGGCATCCTACACCAACTCAGGCCCCAAAAGTTTCCTTTCTCCTACCTCTAGCCATCCAATGGGTGACCTATATCTCCGTCCATATAATGCCTCAAATGGTGCCATTTGGATGCTAGTTTGGAAACTGTTGTTGTAGGCAAATTCCACTAAGGGTAGATATTGCTCCCACCTGACACCAAGGTCTATCACACAAGCCCTCAACATATCTTCCAATGTTTGTATGGTCCATTTAGACTGTCCATCAGTTTAAGGGTGGAAAGCTGTGCTGAAATCCAACTTAGTGCTCAATGCTTCTTGCAACTTTCCCCAAAACCTACTAGTAAACTGAGCTCCTCCATCAGATACTATAGAAATAGGAATCCCATCCAGTCGTACTATCTCATCCACATAAACTCGAGCATATTAGGCAGCCCCGTAAGTAGTCTTTACCGGAAGAAAATGAGCTGACTTTGTTAACCGGTCCACTACTATCCAAATTGAATCATATCCCCCACTGGTTCGAGGCAAACCCGTTACAAAGTCCATAGCAATATGTTCCCACTTCCACTCGGGTACTGGTAATGGCTGTAGTAGCCCTGCAGGCTTTTGATGCTCGGCCTTAACCTGCTGACAAACCAGGCACTTGGAGACAAACTCAGCTACATCTCTCTTAAGTCCTTCCCACCAATACACCTCTTTCAAATCTTGATACATTTTTGTAGCCCCTAGATGTACCACATAAGCTGCCATGTGAGCTTCCTCCAATATTTCTCTCCTCAACCCATCACCATCAGGCACATAAAGTCTGGTTCCATACCTCAACACTCCATCTATGCCTTTAGTAAACATTCTTCCTTTCCTACCCCGAGGATCCTCTAAGGCCTTAATCACAAACTCATCTTTACTTTGTGCTTCTTTAATCCTGTCCATTAAGATAGGCCTCACTCTAAAGTGTGCTACCAAAGCATTTGTCTCCGCAACTTCCAAACGCACACCTATGTCTCCCAAGCTCTGGATCTCTCTAACCAAAGATCTCCTACCAATGGAAATATGTGCCAAGCTTCCCATTGATTTTCGACTCAAAGCATCCGCCACTACATTGGCCTTACCGGGATGATAAAGAATAGTACAATCATAATCCTTTAGCAACTCCATCCATCTACGTTGCCGTAAGTTAAGATCCCTCTACTAAAATGTATACTTCAGACTTTTGTGGTCCGTGTATATCTCGTAAGTCTCACCATACAAGTAATGTCTCCAAATCTTTAAGGCAAACACGATTGCTGCCATTTCCAAATCGTTTATGGGGTAATTTTGCTCATGCCTTTTAAGTTGCCTAGATGCATACGGAATCACCTTCCCTTGTTGCATTAATACACATCCTAAACCAACCCCCGATGCATCACAAAACACCGTATAACCCCTTATGCCTTACGGTAGGCTTAACATTGGAGCTGTGGTGAGACATGCCTTAAGCTTCTCAAAACTATTCTCACAAGCATCAGACCACTCAAATTTTGTATCTTTAGGTGTTAGCTTAGTCAGAGGGGCAACTATTTTGGAGAAGTCTTTCACAAAGCGACGATAATAGCCAGCTAAACCCACAAAGCTTCTAATCTCCGCAACTGATGTTGGCCTTGGCCATTTTTCCACTGCTTCAATTTTCTTTGAATCAACTTGTATCCCATCCGTAGATACCACATGCCCCAAGAATGCAACACTTTCGAGCCAAAACTCGCACTTGGAGAACTTAGCATACAATCGATGTTCTCTCAAAATTTGGAGCACTATCTTAAGATGCTGCTCATGCTCCTCTCGGCTCTTTGAATATATCAAGATGTCATCAATAAACACCACCACAAACTTATCCAAATAAGGCTTGAACACTTGGTTCATCAAATCCATAAAGGCTGCAGGAGCATTCGTGAGCCCAAATGACATCACTAAGAACTCATAGTGCCTATATCTTGTTCGAAATGCGGTCTTGGGTATATCTTTGTTCTGGATTCTCAACTGATGGTACCCAGATCGCAGATCTATCTTAGAGAAACATTGTGCTCTTTGTAGTTGATCAAATAAATCATCTATCCTTGGGAGAGGATACTTATTCTTCACCGTCACTTTATTAAGCTGTCGATAATCAATACACAGCCTAAGTGACCCATCTTTCGTCTTCACAAATAACACTGGTTCTCCCCATGGGGATACACTAGGATGGATGAAGCCTTTATCCAACAAATCCTCTAATTGATCCTTAAGCTCTTTGAGCTCTGCCGGTGCCATTCTATATGGGGATATGGATATAGGTCTAGTGTCGAGAATTAAATCTATGCAAAATTCAATCTCCCGCTCGGGAGGTAAACCTGGTAGCTCCTCGGGAAATACATCCACCAACTCTTTCACCATCGACACTTGACTTACATTTTCAACCTTCGCCTGAGTATCCCTTACAACAGCCAAGTAACCTATACAACCCTATCGTATTAACCTTCTGGCAGAAATGACCGATATCAAATTGGTTGGAGGATTACTCCTATCCCCCTGAATACTAAATGATGATTCACCAGGGAAATGAAATCTAACCAATTTATGATAACAGTCCACACTAGCATGACAGGGCGATAACCAATCCATCCCCAATATCACATCAAAGTCTAAGGTGTTTAACACCACCAAATTCACCAAAGTATCCTTGTCCTTGACTCGTACTACACAGGACTCATATTCCCATTTGGCCACAAATATCTACTTTAAAGGAGTAGACACTACTAATTGTTCCTCTCTCCTAACATGATCTCTACCTAACCGAGATGTAAAACATGGAGAGATAAAAGAATGAGTAGCACCAGGATCAAATAGTACTCGAGCATTCATATCATAAATTGAAAGAATACCTGAGACCACAGCATTGGATGTTTGGGCCTCCTACTGTGTTAAAGCAAACACCCTTGCCTAGCCTCTACCAATAGAAATCTGATGTCCGGACCTAGATGGCCTACCTTGAGAGGAAGTACCAGCACCTCTACCGCTCGATCCACTAGCCTCCCAGCCAGATGAGGCAGTAACTGAAGGAGCAGACGAAGCTGGTTGGGTGGAACCACGAGTAGAATCTTGTGATTGATGAGCCTTCAAACAATCTTTCCTAATATGCCCAGGTTGACTGCACCCGAAACAAGTTCTTGTGGTAAGGAAACATCGTCCACTATGTCGTCTCCCACAAATATCACAAGGGTGGATGACTTGACTACTCTGTCTCGAATCTTGTTGTCTCCTAACATTGAAAGTTCTCTATCTTGTCCCAACACTAGCACTAGGCAGGTCACTCCTATGTTGGGATAATCGTAGATCCCTCTGTGGACCCTGACGGTTAGAAGACGAACCACCACTACTGAAATCTCTCCAACTTTGATAACCCTCAATCTTGGCCCTCTTTGCCCTATCCCTTGAAGCCCTACTCTCACTGGTCCTCATCTCAATGCGCTGAGCACAATCTACTGTTGTGAAATAGGTAGTGAAATCTCAAGATGCCATAGCCCTAAATAGTGGCTCTACTAACCCGTCCACAAACCTCTGAATCTTCATCTCCTCAGTAGAAATGAGGTAGGGAGCATAACGAGACAACTATGTAAACTTGATGTCATACTCCGACACTGTCATACTCGAAGTCTATACCAAATTCTCAAACTCTCTGGCTCTGGCATTACATACACCAAGTGGTAGGAACCGATCCAAGAAGGTTGCACTAAACTCACTCCAAGCCAATGGTGCTGCATTCGTCGGTCTGCCTCTACACTAGGAGCTATACCATTCCTGCGCCACATCCTCTAATCGGAAGGTGGCTAGCTCAACTGATCGGACACTAGAGCATCCCAAAGCTTTACATAACTTCTCCATCTTATCTAGGAAAACCTGGGGCTTCTCTGATGCATCAGACCCTGAAAATGATGGAGGCTTAAGCTTTAGGAAATCGGAAAGAGAAATTTCTAAGTGACCCTTCTCCACCTCACGATATTGACGATCGACCTATCCTTGAGAGCTAAGAGATTCTTGTATTGTAGGTCTCCCCTCTACTACCCTCTGTATATCCTCCATGTGGGTGGCCATCATCTCTACAACTCGGTTAACTCCTTGTAGGCCTGTCGCCAAATCCTCAATAGTAATACCCCCAGTTAGGTGTCTATCTACATCACCTGAGGACTGTCCCTCCTCTTGCCTACTCACAAGCGTATCCAACCTCACCGGCCTAGTGACCCTACCACATCTACCTCAGCCTCTCCGGGTGGATGCCAGTGGTTTATCTGCCATCTCAATGGGAGCATCTTGCTCCCCCACTTGTCTTAAGGTGACTCGTGTCTTAGGCGGCATTTTTACCTAGACAAGAGCAAACACCTGTTATTAAACACATATTGTAATCATACTTAAGGCAAAAGGTGGTTTCTAAGATAGGGAATCTATGCGGTCATTTGGTTGTAAAATGTGCCGCAGTTCACACTTCACAACTGAAGTTTCCACGGAAAAACCCGACACTCCGCTGGACCAACAAATTGAAGTCCTAGAACCTAGACAAACCTAGGGCTCTGATACCAACATTGTCACGACCCAAATTCTGGGCCATGACCGGTGCATGGGTCCAATGGACGTAATCCACTAAACCCAAGCAAGCCTATTATTTATGTTACTCATAATTCCATCTATTATCACTAAGTCATATTTCATATCTTTGAATCAAAATAGTGATATACATTGCCAACTCGTACTGGCATTACTCATTTAAAATTTACATTAAGTTCATCTATACATAACAAAATAATACTCAACTTCCAGCGAAGGGACTCGGATGAATATACAGCTACCGAATGCCAAGACACCTACCAAAAGATGGACACAGGTATACAAGGACACCTTGTCCTACTTATCGACTGCCTCGTGATCTGAAAACATGAATTTGAAAATGGTGAGTATAAACCCAGTGAGTGAACAAAGAAGGGAACAAGCAACAATTAGGGAGAATTTAAAATCATGATGCACTTGTTTCAAAACAATGCTATTTAGTTCATTCCTATTTAAAATCCCTCCAAACCCGAGAGTTTCTCGCTGCAGCGAGCATGAATTTCGCTGCAGTGAAAACGGAGCAACAAGAGAAACATTTTTCCTTACTCAACAAAAGCCATCCTGTTAAACTAATAAAATCAACATAAAATTCATGAAAATTCTCAAAGTGCAATGTGTCAAATTTCACGTACATTACAACCATAAATCATTGTCCATCAATTTGCTATAACACACACATTTACATATGTATATATATATATATATATATATATGTATATACCCATCATCATCATCTCACCAACCCATCATCATCATCACCAGCTCATGCGCACTCCCTACTCGCATATGGTTGGGTCATCACTAGGTTATGCGCACTCCCTACTCGCACATCACCGAGTTATGCACACTCCTTACTCGCACATAACCGGGTCATCCTCGGCTTATGCGCACTCCCTACTCACACATAACCGAGTCAACATAATTACACAACATTATATTCAAGCATATATGAATATCAACATAATGCAGCCACATAGAAATCCATAATGACCACATTTCATAACATAAACCTTTTCTCAAAAGCTTGTTCCCAAGGCATTCATTTTCATGAAAAATTTCATAAAATCATTCAAACACTTTGTTCAAAACAGTCATATTCCCAAAACAGTTTTGATAGGCAGTCCACTCACAGGTGTCGAAAATTCAGATTTCGGGTGCACTCGGACTAATAGTCCTTAGGCGCAATTCCTTTGCCTTTTTCGGACTTCTCACTACCTTGACAAATAACAAAGTCGAGGAATTTACTATATTGTCCCTAAATTGATATAAACTAATTTAAATTACTAATGCTTGATATGTAATGCAAAAATACGTTCGATTACCGCTTAATCGCGTTATCGATTAAATTCGACTAATCACCCGATTAATTGACGATTATGTCCAAATCACCTCTAAATTAATTCATTTTTCCTCTAATACCTTAATTTACCACATACCATTTAAATAAAGCCAAATTCAGCCTTAGAACCCTCACAATTCCTTATAGAAAATTCGGTCATTTGGTGCACTAGCACCAAAATTTTTTTCTACATAACCATTTCACCTTAATTCATCATTTTCCAAGCCATTGTCCTTGGAATAAAAACAATCCCCCATTGATATTCAGCCCTCATGGTTCGACCAATAAGGACCCCTAGAGAAATTGAATATTTCTTTTGTGTTTTTGTTCATAACCATGCTTAACTATCCCTAAACACTAACATAGTCTAAAATCAAATTATTTCAACAACAATTCCTCTTCCATACCCATTTTTCAGAATTGAATTCATCATGATAACTCAATATTCAACCATGAAAATCAAGAACAAAAGCATGGGTAAGCTAGGTATCAAGGAGAATTAAAGAAATTTTAACTTACCTAGCTTGTTTCCTTGATTTCTTCACTTTTTCTTTGAATTTCCACCTAGGTTTTCTTGTTTTTCCCTTTGTTCTTCCTTTTTTCTTGTTGCTGGTTGTCTAGGCCGAATATGGTGAGAGAATTGGGGATTTAATGGGCTGATTTCTATAGAAAATAATAAAATAATCAAGCATGCCACATGTCACATGCTTATTGGCCCAATTTTTAACTTTTTGACTTTTTCTTCTTAATTTTCCACCACAATTATTCTGGTATTTATCCAATCCTACCACATTTAAAATCCCTTGGTCTTGACAAGTCTGGGGCAAAAAATTTACCTATTTTCCCCTGAGCGAAAAAATTACGATTTTGCCCCTATACTCCAAAATGTATCGAAATCACATTATTCTACTTTTCAACCTCAAATAACACTAATATTGATCAATATTAACCAAATGGGGCAAAAAAAATTATTTTTTTTTAAATTCCCATTTAGTCCTCTAGTGGCAAAATTATCATTTTGCCCTTGTACTCCAAAAATATCGAAAATCATAATTTTTCACTACTAAACATCATTTTATACTCCAATAATCATAATTATATTTCATATTATTATTCTTGGTCAAATGTGATCAAATCTTGGCTAGAAATCTCCATTTAATCATTAAATAGTAAAATGACCGTTTTGTCTCTAATGGGTCAATTTTCTTGATGGACTCCAAATTGGACCTTGAACTCTGAATCACTATTCTAAGTCATTCTGTGGGTTTCAAAATTTTCAATTTCCTCTTAGAATTTCTATTTGAACTAGTTCAAGGCTCGATTTAACTTAGTTGTACCACTCGGTACAATACCGTCTTTTAATCGAGCTAGACAAGGTCTCACAGTTTACTTGTTCTTACAATCCCTTGTAAGCTAGATGTGAACCTCGACCTCCATAGAAACGTAAGTAGAAGTAGATGAGATAACACGAACTAGGGGTAATTTCATCATTTTCCTTAGTGAGCTTCTAGAAGTGGGTTTGCTAATATTATTAAGGCCTAAGTACTCCTAAGGAATACATGAATGATGTATATAATAATAAATAAACGAAGAAAATAAAATAATGATATTTCTACAATAAGGGTAAAATGGTCATTTTAGACCTCAGATCTAAATTTCTAAGTTTTCACGAATCAAGTGCCCCTAATCTATTATGAACCTTTTCTTAGTGTCAAAAGAGTAAAAGACTGCACAAAGGAAAGAAGGAAAACAGAATCACCTTATTAAGGGCATTTTTGTAATTTACGTGAGACTTGGATTAACTTTAGATATAAATATCTAAAGTTCCAGCACCTTCTTCATCTTCTTCTCATTTCTTCTCTCCTTTTTGCAGAATTCTTCATCTTCCATGGGAAGACACCTTGAATCCTCCATAACTTTCTTATAGAAAGTCCAAATTTCATGTTTTTGCCCACTTTTTCATAAGGTTTTTCATGATCTTTCATTTTTCAACATCAAAAACCCTCAAAAAGTCTTTCCCTTGCATTTTCTCTCACTAGCCAAAAGTTTTAGAGAGATAGAAAGACTCTTCAAAGTAGCTTGAAAGCTCTTAAAAGAGTTTTCCCCTCTTTAATCTTTATCAAGAATTCAAGTACAAGCCCACCAAGGTGAGTAATGAATTAGGGTAAATTTTTAAGTTGTTGATGAAAGTCAATGATTAGATTAGTGGGTTGTTCTAGTGTTGAGGGTCGTTTATTTATTTCTATTGTGACCAGAATAGTACAAATAAATGGCTAGTCAAATGGCAAATGGAAACTAGTTAGGAATAACTAGTAAAGTTTGAATTAGGAAATAACTTTTGGAATAACATTTATGTAAATTGAGTTGGTTATGATGCTATTGTGTGTGTGATAGGTTCCAACGAGGCCCCACACCTTTACACGAAGTATTAGTCGAAGTTGGAGTCGATCCGCAAGCATTAACAAAGACATGTGAGTGACCTTGCATTAAAATATTTTGGGATAAATGCATATGTATTTGGTTGAATCACTTGAAATATTTTACTGAACTTTTCTCAAAATATGCATGGGAACAAGCACTTGATGAAATGTTGTATGTTATGAATGTGTAATATGATGAATCCTGGTGCTCCTATATTATGTTGATATATATGTATTGTGTATTGATAGTTAATATTGTGTGATAATTACAAGCGCGCATGTGCGATGTGGAGGTGCACATGCCGGCGATGACGCGGTGCGAGAGTGTGAATGATGATATTGCCTGTGTACGATGTGGGGGTTGCACATGATGGCATTAGCTGTGCGCAAAGTGGAGGGTGCACACGATGGCATTAGCTGTGCAAGATGTGGGGGTGCACACAATGACTCCAGCTATGTGCGGTGTGGGAGTGCACATGAGTTGGGTGAGGCAGTGGTGGTATACGTGTTTATATATATATATATATATAGATATTTACTATATAGAGAGGTTTGGAATTAATATGTGATTGGATTGACTGTTGAAACTTGATTATTGTCAAATGTGTTTAATTTGATTTTCGTTGCAACAGGATTGGATTTTTATAGCAGTGAAAATTCCCCTAATTTCATTTGCCCAGAAATTTCACTATAACGAAAATGCCTTTTCTCTGTGGCAAGAAACTCTCGGGTGGATGGCCTTAACCTTCACTCTGGATTTCGCTGTAGCGAGAAACTCTCGAGTGATTGTTCTTTCTGCCTTGAATTTTGCTGCAGTGAGAATGCCTTTTCACTACAGCGAGATTCACCCTGTCATGCTTGCCTTGCTTGGATTCTGTTGTAGTTTACGTTCCTTTCAACTTTATGGTTGATCATGGATTCTATACACTAAAGGACCAAACAATCAAAGTTTGAATGAGGGGTTTTGAACAAGAACTTAAACTAAATGGCATTGTTTTTAACTTAAGTGCATTATGATTTCTAAAACTTCTTTATCGTTTGCTTGTTCCCTTTTTATGTTCACTCACTTAGTTTATACTCACCCTTTTCAACTTCATGTTTTTCAAATCCGGAGATAGTTAAAACCTAGAGTGCGGGGTTCATGAATATTGACCCTTTTAGCAGGTGCCACAGCATTCAGTAGCTGTACCTTCACCTAAGGTCACTCTGCTAGAAATCGAGAGTCTTTTGCCTATGTAAATGTACACATGATGTAAATCACTAAGATACATGTCACCAACAGTATGTGTTCATTTTGATTAATGCTGCCACTATGAGTTGGCAATGGTTGGCATCGTTTTGGGTTAATATAAATGTAAGTATTGGGTTTTCATAGCACATTACTAAAGTACTTATAGTTGAAAATTAAGAAATGTAACTTTGGAAATGTTTGATGGAACGATGAACACGTTGCATAAGAGGCTTGCTTGGGTTTGGTGGGTTGTGCCTATTTGGCCCATGCGTCGGTCATGGCCCGAAAATTGTGCTATGACATTTGATTCCTAGAACATAGCTAACTTCTCCAAATCCTTCATATAAAACTTCTAGTTGTTGTTGATTTTACACATGCAAGTATACGTATTGAATAAGTAATATAAACAGTAAGTCTAGAATCGTATCCCATAGGGATTAACACTTAATTTTTCACTAGGTACTAAAACTATGACAAACTAATCTCTATTCAAGCAACTTGATGCTTTAGAAAATTAATTAAAACTAAATTAAAGCTAACAGTAAATTAATTAATAGAAACTGCAAATTCACTTGAGAAAAGCAATATATTAAAACCTAAGATCATGGGTTCATTCAACACTTCATCTAATACGAGCTTCTCTTATTATTTACATTCATTGGTGGTTTTACCAACCTAAAATCCAAAGCTACGTACAAATGTCTTGTAACGACCTGTTTCTCAATTGCTATTGGTGTCCGAGTCTTGCAAGAGAACCCGCAAAGTCTTGAACAAGCCTTATTTGAAACTCTTGTTAATACATTATATTCAATCCACCAATTTGTGTAATCGCTTTGAACAGTATAACTCTTTGCAATATACTTGAAACGAAAAGCTGAACAAATCGACTAAACTTTTATTCCACATTAATTGTATAAATATGTTAAAGTTTATAATCTCCAACTGCACGTTCACATTAAGACTAGTGTCTATTTACAATGAAATATCCTATGAACGACTCGACCTCTGTTAGCTTTAAAATTATTATAGTTTTGATTATGACAAAATGATCAAATGTGCTTGAACATTATTTGAGTAATCTTTGATAATTTCTTGAAATGATTTAACTTCCATACATTTGTTCTTACATAAACACAAGCTTGACTCTTGAAGTTATTGAACTATATCTATAAGCTTGTATGACTTAAGTATATGAGTGCTTATGATTCCTATTCATTAAAGTTTGATTTAAAGATTAAAAGAAAATTTAGATGCACTCATTAAAGGGGAGTTTTGAATATCTTTTTTAATGCTGGCATAAATAAGGAGAAAAGGAAAACTAAGTTAAATTGAGTGTGATAGGTTTTCATGTTTAATTTATGTGTG
Source organism: Theobroma cacao (assembly GCF_053813885.1). NCBI lineage: Eukaryota > Viridiplantae > Streptophyta > Magnoliopsida > Malvales > Malvaceae > Theobroma > Theobroma cacao. Next base: position 27,244,042 of record NC_142643.1, read on the forward strand.
TGATGCTTAGTTATGATTGTATTGAATATTATGTGCTAGTTATTATGGATATTCAATATATCTTGCTTAGCTACTGTGGGCATTGTATATCTTGTTTAGCTATTATGTATATTATAAATAGTTTATTGCAAATCTTTAAAGAAAACTAGATGTATTGCTAAGGGGGAGCAACTCATTATGCATAAAGATTTGAAGCATTTATGTTGAACATAGACATTGCACTATTAATCTAAGAGTGTTTTGTCATCATCAAAAATAAGAGATAGAGAATGTTGACTGTATATGTTTTTTATGATAGCAAAATATTCCTATTCATTGATGTCTAATTATATTGTTTAAGTGTGCAGGAGAAAGCTTAAATTCATTAATATATTTAGTATATGAAAGCAAGTCAAGATGCTTGTGCAGTTGCAAAATGGGTTAATTGGTTAAACAAGCAAAGAAGAAAGAGCTTTAATGAAGACAGATTAGTCCTAATTGGTTAACATAAGATTTAATCAGTTAAGCGGGTGTTGGATACAAATAGAAGCCTCTTAGTTAGATAATGAAGGGTGCTAGTTATCTAAAATTCAAATTAGAAGTTGGCGGGCTCAAGAGGATTGAGAGACAGAGAAGACTTAGTCAACCAAGAAGTAAGTTAGTCGACTAAGAGCATACTGCCAGAAATCTAGACTTCAAAACAGAAAGAATTTAATCGACTAAGAAAAAAGTTAGTCGACTAAGTGCTCACTGCCAAAAACTAAGATCAGAAGACAGAGACAACTTAGTCGACTAAGAGTGCAGTTAGTCAACTAAGATCATTCTGTCAAAAAGTTTGAATTGAGCATTAAAAGACAAAATAACGGTTAAAAATGGCTAGTTTCTATCTCCAATAGCCAGAATTAATTTTGCAAGTATTTAAAGCCTCTCAAACAGTCAAAAACAAGATAGAGAAGCCATCCAAAGTGATTTTGAGCTTTGAAGACTAAAAACCTTTTCTTCTCACTTGTATTTCACTCTTATCTTTTGAAAAAGTGTTTGAGCTTATCTTTGTACATCTTAGATCAGCTAGGTGATCAATTGTACTTTATCTTTTCTTCATCTTGTATGCTTAGAGTGTGCAAGACACTCTAAGGAATTTATTCAAGCTTGGATTGCTCGATTGAGTGCATATGTTCTAACTTAGCCTTGAAAGGTTAGGTGTTGGGTTTTAGTTGATCTCGGTAAAAACTATTGTGAAAGGTTTTGGCTGAGCTTGATAAAAGCCATTGTAAAAGCTTGGTGAAAGCTTGTGAATTTCACCATTCATAGTGGATTTATTTGGAAAATCCTTGATTGAACAATCAAGGTAGTGGATGTAGGTCTTGGACCGAACCACTCTAAATTCTGGTGTGTTGTCTACTCTATTTTTGTTTTATTTTTATTCCCTATTTTATCTTGCATTTGTTCCCACTTAAAGACAATTTTTGAAAGAGCCAAATTGTGCTATTCACCCCCCTTTAGCACATTTACTTGGGACCAACAACCTCTATCAACGGAATGACTCGAAATAAAGTGCTATGAGATGCCTTTCCCTGTCTGTAGTGGACAATAAATGCTAATGAATGCACTCTAGGTCAATCACTTATCTGCAAAAGGGGACATAAGGGGGTGAGTCTCACAGACTCAATGATCATCGGCTTCGTGAGTAGGGTGTAGATGGGAAACAAACTTAGAGCAGATAATTTGAAGGACAAAACTAGAGTATAAAATGATATCCTTGTAAAACCAAATAACAAATAAGTTATTTGTGCCTTGCAGAAATATTGTCAGGAAAGTCATAATGTAATACTTTCCTTGGCAAACAATGCCAAAATCAAGGCATGGTAAAATAGATTTCAATCGTCGAAATCATTTATTACTTTCATAAATACAAATGGCTGTATAAAAACACGCATGCTCCCAAACCGTGTGGCATGTAAGAAAATAACCGAGCACACCCACATACATCAATTCATGATCAACATATAAAGCATTGAAGGCTTTAAATTAAAACGGGGAGTTTCAAAAAATCGGTATCTCTCCATCATGCGACAGAGTACGAGTCTAAAAACTCTCAAGGCTTTAAAGTAAGTAATCATAGATAATTAACTCGTGGATCCTCTTCCACATAATAACAATATGGGAGGCCCCCCTCCACCAGATTTCCAAAGCCATGGCAGTCTCGACATTGTTGGCCAACATCAGAGAAATCATGTGGTCACAACCACGTATATCAACTCGTGGCCTAGCCATGTATAACAACCTGTGGCCTTGCCACATATAATCATAGACCGTGGCCTAGCCATGTCTAACAACCTGTTGGCAACCCAAAGGTTCTCTAGCTAGAGCTCACTTATGCACAAGGGTCACATTATCACGATGTGACATTCGACTTACTCTCGAAGCTCTCGGTTTGTCAAAATCGTTTTCAAAACTAAGTTAAGGTTTTCAAGAGTTTTTCCATAAATCATTTGAAAACAAGGTTCGATAACCTTTCAAAATTGTTTTTCACATTAAAATGTATGGTGTAAACATTTGCATAAAGTTCGAACTAAATTCGACTCTTGAGAATTTACATTTAAACTATTTACTAAGAGCATTTAACTATGCACGTCACACAAAGATACAAGGCATGGTTTTGATGCAAAACATTGCAAAAGGGCTTGTTTCCTGGTTTCTAAAGCATTTTACATATATATATACACAAACAACTTCCAAATCAATTTGCATCCACAATTGCCTATTGTTTCTACCAGCTCATGCTTTCCACCAAAGCAATGTATAAATCATTCCAAACCATGTATTCAAATCACTTATCATTTTCTAGCAACTCATGTTTTCCCAAAGGCATTGAATAATAGTATACATATACTTTGATATAGCATAAAATCTTTTAAAATTGACACCCCTTACTCACCTTACAATGGTGGGATGTTACTTCGCCACTAATATTTCCTCAAATGCTTACTTTATGCTTGCAACAATTAGCCTTGCTTTGTCAACTTCTTGACATCATTTCAATCCAATACATTTAATAAGCTTTGCTGCCATTATATTTTACACTTGTTGTTTGCATTTAATTCTATACTATCATCTCTTATTCTTAAGAGATAACAGTTTACACTAAATCCTTAGTGTAAACTTTGAATTACATAAACCTGGCAACTTGTTTATGACTTTAAATGCCCATGTCAATCTTTCTCATAATATTTTTCATGTTCAAACTATCATTTTTGTACTATTAATCACATATATGGCAGCAACGATAAATCCGATTTCACCAAGTAATCTCTAAGCTTGTATGCACCATTATTCACATTTAACATGCTACCACAAGCACAATATCAATTTCCATTCATGTTGCACCAATATTATTCATATTGCACCAACATTCTTAACCTTTTTAAATCTTTCAAAACAACATATGTCCACAATGTCTTTTTCAAGCTTTCAACTAGCATAATTGTTTCCTAACCATACTTAAGGCATCACATGTCACAACTCAATTTTCGGGCCATGACCGACGCAAGGGCCCAATAAGAATAGCCCACCAGGCCCAAGCAAGCCTCTCTTTCTTTAAGATCTAAAACACATAATTTTTAACAAATATTCTTTCGAAATTAAATCGTGAAAACCAAGTATATATATATATATATATATATATAACGTTCCAAATTAGGGTTATCATTCATCAACCCTAAATGACATGGTTAATCAAATCAAACGTACAGAGTGCACAACAATCTCATAATTTACATTTAAATAACTATATAAACATGCAAGAGACCTTGACTATCAACGAAGTGACTCTGGGCGTGGGTACTGTTATTGGATGCCATGATACCTACCGAATGGCAAATACAAATGAACTCTTCGACTTAGGTCCTAACTACCTCCAAATCTGAAAAACATGAAATTGAAAAGAGTGAGTATAAACCCAGTGAGTTAACATAGGAAGGGAAAAGCAAACGATAAGGAAAGTTTAGAAATCATGATGCACTTATGTTAAAAACAATGCAATTTAGTTTAAGTCCTCGTAAAATCCCTCAATTCGACCTTTGATTTTTTAACCCCTTAGTGTTGAAAGATCCATGATCCATATGAAATCGAAAAGTGAAAACCACAGTAAATATCTGAGCAAGACAAGCAAGACAGAGAGTTTTTTGTTGCATTGAAAATCAATTTGGAAACAATTCACAATTTCAACATTCAACATTCATTGCAATCACATAATATTTTCTCTAACATTTCTATGGTATGTGTAAACATGTATACAACCACCGGCTCATCAGCTCATGTACACTCCCACACCGCACATAGCTGAAATCATCATCCACTAGTCATCAGCTCATGTGCACTCCCACATTGCACATAGAAAGAATCATCACCCACCGATCATCAGCTCATGTGCACTCCCACACCGCACATAGCTAGAATCACTTGTCATCAACGACATGTGCACTCCCACACCGCACACACATGATTACAATTATCACACAATATTATCATTCAAAGCATAACATATATATCATCAAAATATTGGAACACATGGGTTCATCACATTACACATTTTACAACATAAAACGTTTCATCAAGGGCTTGTTCCCAAGCATGACTTAGAGAAAAAAAATCAAATAAAATCATTTAAGTGCTTTATCCCAACACATATGTATTCCCCAAAAATAATTTAATGCAAGTTCACTCACCTTAACAATGCCTCCTAACAAGATTAGCACCCATAAGATCTTAATCCAGATAGTCCTAAAATACCATTAAAATCTATAGTTGCCAATAAACAATAATAGCTTCAAATATATCATAATTTAAATTTAATAATTCTAATAGGCTTACACTTGATAAACTACATTCTAGCCTAAGTTTGAACCTAGAATTCTAGTCTAATTCTCAAACCTATCATATCAACTATTCCAATTTAAAGGTTCTTTACCTTGGTGATCTTGGAGGCATAAAGATCAACAAAAACCTAATATTTCCAAGAAAAAAAATTTGAAGAAATTAGTAAATAAAATTTTAAAATATAACCCATAAATTCATAAATTCCAAGAGTTGAAAATATATACCTTTTAGCATTATAAATGGAGATTTAAAGTTGAATATTCAAGTATTGGTGATGGTGGAGTAGAAATAGAAAATAAAGGAAAGAAAGAGAGATTTTTTCCTTCTGTCTCCTAGGGTTTGGTTGTGCTAGAAAATGGTGTTAGAAGCTACAGGTTTGGTGGCCAAGAAGTTAGGAGAAGAAAGAAGTAAGAAAAGAAAGGAAATGAAAAGAAAACAAGGAAAATCAAATGAAAAAAATTTGATTTTCATGGAGGTGAAATGAAAATGGCGTTGGGTGGGTGAGGAAGAAGAAGAAAATACCTTTTGGTAAAGATAAAAACCGCTTATGGCTGAAAAAGAAAAGAGTCAAAGCTTCCTTTGGATGCTTTGACCAAGCTAATGGTAAAATTACCATTTTACCTTCCAAGGTTTTCACCCTTTTTAATTAAGTCCTCCCACAATCTTTTAATTCCAATTTCTTCTTATTTTTCTTCCTTCACACTTGTACCAATAAAATATCAAGTTTATACTTCAACAAAGACACGCGGGCCCCATTAATGTCATTTTTCTCTGAAATTTCCTCGTTCTTCTTCTCCCCCACTTAAATTGACCATATACTCTTTTTCATGGAAAACTTTCGACATTGAATAAAATATTAATATTTTATTAATAAAATATTATTTTATTTCAAAATTTTCCACTTGTCTCCTTAGCACCTTTTCGAATCACTTTTTTTATCGTTACTTCATCCTCAATAAAAATATTATTATTTAATTATTATTTCTTCACATGCGAAATATTTTACATTAGAATATTCCTTTCACCTTTCGTCACTTTTAAATATTCTAATTAACCTCAATTGGCATCTGATAAGCTTTATTAGCCACCATATCAAAGTGTGGGTATTACATCACACAATCATTTCACATTGCATACCTTACCTTTGTGATGGCTTGGATCTTGCATGCAACTTCAGTATTCTTCCAAAACTTTAATCATCAAGTTGCCACAATAACTCACAAATAAATTCCCAAGATTTCCTACTAATCATAGGATTAAAAATGCAAGATTATACTTACCCTTTTTCTTTATACTTCAAAAGCACCATTCGTAATAGCTTAGTTACATGCATGTAACTATATCCCTTCCAATCAAGCTAATCTTTGCTACCACAAAACATTTCTCATTGTTACCAACCCATTTTCAAAGAATTTTCTAGCTAAAACCACAATCCTTGCCTTGTTTCTCTTGTCCCTTGAAACCAAGCTTTACACCTCCATCAACACTCCACGATTTCACTCTTGAATGTTGAAGACTTTTTGGGTGGTAAAATATCAAAACTCTACAAGATAGAGGAAAGAAACCTCACAATTTCTTTAGATCTTCTTCAAAACCGAGCCCTCATTTGATTTCTCCTTTCCACTATTTTCTTTCTCTCTTTTAGGTGGAGTTTGCAAGAACTAAGTTCTTTCTTTTTTTCACTCTCAAAGGCATGGTTTTGCTTAAGTTCCCAATCCATTTCTCTTTTCTTTTTTCTTTCTATTGGTGATTTATTTAGCCACCCTCTTGGACCAATCACGATACATGCACACATTCACCTTTTATTTTCAGTTGGCCATTTTGCCAACCTATTAATCTTCATGCAATAATTCTATCCCTTTTGCCATTGGTTGGAAATATTTTACATTATCTATCCCATTCACCTACATGCATGGCCTGCCATTCAATTTACACTCCCATTTTCCCTTTCTTCCATTAGCTTAACATGTTTCTACTTACACCACCTTACTTTTGTCCAATAGCCTTTCATGCATTCTCCCACATTATTTCTCATTTGGCCTCCCATTTAGGAAATAACATTACATGCATATACTGTAAAACCCAACCCTATAAATACATGTCATGACATACATGCACTGAGTAGCATGTTATTATGCTAGGAAAGCACATAAGAAAAGACGAAACCCGATATCGTACCTAACGGTACACTTGAGTTGATTTAACCTCGAACTAGTTCAAATAGGAATTGTAGGATGAAATTTAATATTTTATAGTCCAGGAATGAAAAAAAATGATTGTTCGGAGTTCGAGGGTTCATTTGGGGTAAAATTGGAAATTTTGATGTTCAAGGGCAAAATCGTCATTTCGCCACCTAAGATAATAATTTGATCATGGAGTGAAATTTTTGACCAAGATTAACTATTTGGAGTATAATTTAATGATAGGAAGTGAAAAAGTTTAATTCTGGTGATTTTTGGAGTGTAGGGGCAAAATCGTAATTTTGCCACCCACGGACAAAATTTGAGATTTTGAGAGAATTTAGATCAAATTTGACAAATTGGAGAATGGTATGAGTATAAGGGATGAAAAATATGTCTATGGGCAATTTTTCAATTTTTGGGGCAAAAATGTAATTTTTAACTTTTACGGGGGCAAAAGTGTAAATTTCAAAAAATTACTCCACCGAGACTTTGGATAAGTCTGAGAATTTTATCTAAGCTATGGATATGTGGGACAAGTGTATGGTGAAAATTTGGAAACAAATGGATGAAATTTTAAAAATGGGCCAATGGGAAAGTGACACATGGCATTTTTTAATGAAATAATATTATTTTAACGAAAAGTCAGCCATTTAAACCCAAATTTTGAGTGCTGGCCGGCCATAAGGAAGAACAAGAGAGGAAATAGAGAGGAGAGGAAGAAAAAAAAAAAACCAAAGAGAAACAAGAAAATTCAAAGGGAAATTCGCGATTTTCGACCGTTTACGCGTCTAACGGTAAGATTTTTCGAATTTAGCTTGATTTCTACCTTTTGTATGCCTTTATTTCCATTTATCATGCTTGAGGAGAGAGATCAAAAAGTGATATCAAGGGCTGGACGAAATTCTAGGAGAGAGAAATTGAAATTTTTAGGTTTTGATTTTTAGTTAAATTGATAGTTTTAGTTAGTTAAATGTGTTTAGAAATTCAATTGGGCAAGAAATCAGTAAATTTTCACAATACCCACTCTTGGCTGGATGCTCAATGCTGTACAATGATGATGAATTGATTTTATTCTAAGGAAAATGAAGAGAAAATGATGAAAAACGATTAAACGTGATAGAAAAACAAAGTAGAAAATTAACCGACTTAATGTCCCATTTTTGGCCGAATTTTCCAAGGAAGGGAGTGAGCTGATTTTGTTGTTTTTAGAAGGTTATTGGCTGATATTTAATGGTTAGAAATGTTGGAGAGAGAATGGGATGATTTAGAGCTAAAATGGAGCGCGTTAGCAATTTATCGGGCAAAGTGCCAAAAATAGGTTAATACCGCATTTAAGCCGTTTTAGGCTATTGCATTTCATACCATGCATTAGTATAGGATTTAAGTTAATTATATAGTGATTTAGCATCAATGTGATGAATTCTGTAAATTTTTGTAATGTGTCTAGGAGGAGAGCCTTCCGGAAAAGGCAAAGAAGTCGTACCCGACAAGTAGTGATCGGGGCGCTTAGAAAGCTTTTAGTTTGTACAAACGGTGAGTAAACTTATTATTATTGTAAATTATCTAGAGTTTATTTTAAATGCCCTTTATGTATTTTATGAAATGAGAACGAGATTAAAACGAGATTTTTGATGTTTTAGGAATAAATGTGACAAATAAAAATATATTGTATTGATTATGAAATTGAGTAATTAGAGGCTGCAAATTGACTTAAAAAATATATATTTTCCTAGGAATGGCTTATGAGAAATGAGTATATGTGGTTATATTTTGTGAGTGCATTGAAAAATTTATGTAAGTTGTTTTTACTATGCAAGCTGGATAAATAAATAAAAGTCACGTTATACTATCGAAATTTTATTAAAATTGGTGGGTTAGTCACTGCAGTGACAGGTTTTCATGGACTGCCTATTAGAGGGGCACGGTAAACCCAGTTATATAGTTACTCCGGTTGTAGAGGCGAGGAGGGTAACTCCCGGGATAGTATTAGAGCTCACTTCACGTCGAACCCCCACGTGAATGTGTAACTCGGCCAACGCCAAGGGACGGCTGGATTTAAAAATAAAAATGTGTTTCACGTGTGAATATTTTAACACCCTTGGTGGACTCGGTTAGATGCCTCGGCCAAGGTATCCCCGAGGATTAGTTTTGGCTTGAGCCTTGTTTTAATAAAAGACATAAGCCTTAACAATTGTTTTGGTAAATTACAAATATTTTATGGTTTAAGAAATAAATTGAAAACATTATGAAATGGGTTGAAATTTATTATTTAAACTTGCCTTCATTTTACTCGCCTTTAGATATTTATGATAATGTCTGTTTACTCATTGGGATTGCAAAATCTCACCCAACTCCTTTCCACCCATTTCAGGTTCAGTATAGACTGTAGATAGCTGATCTCATCAAGGACTACCATTGGATCTGCATTTTCCAAATCGTAGGTTCACAGTCCTCTTTACTTTTGTTTATTCGAGGGCCCTCTTGTTATTGTAAATTAAATTAAATATTTTGGCTTACTGTATTTCAGTATGTATAAATTTATTTAGCTTTTACGCTATAAAAATTATTCACGTATAACTCTATAAATATTGTTTTATAAGAAAATAGAATATTTCCCTTAATATTTCTTTTATTTTCTTATTATATTCAAATAACCGTAATTTCGTTTTAAATGAAGATTTTAGACTTTTAAACTCATTTTGAATATGAATTATGTATTTTGTACTTGTATATTACGTTTTAGCCAGTTTTGAAATTTTTTAGAAAAAATGACCAAAATACCCCTGTGTGACGAAAATTTTATTTTGATTGTTTTTGATCTAAAATAGTAAATATTCTCTAAAAACTCGATATTTAACAATGATTGCTCACAGGAAAGGAAAGAAACTGATATGTAAGCCTTGCGGGGTTCCGGTTGGCATTCCGGATAATGAGTGTCAATCGGGACGTCGTGGCGATTGTCATTGGCCTGAGGGAGGTTTCGGGTCGTGACATATACATTTCCTTTCATTTAGTCCAACATTGCCACCAAGTGTCCATCATGCATAAATCTTCTATGCTTTCTTTAACTAGTAAAATCACATGCACATATCACCTAGTGCATTTGTCTCATTCCTTGTTAATTGTCACATGGTGGGGGTCCCACATGTTCCCCACTACAAGTACATCCTTGCATGCATATCTTTGCATGTAATAGTATTTGTTACATGCTTATTCCATCTTCCCACATAATCTAATTTTTCTTGATTTGTTAATTTCCATTTAACTTAAAATGGTGAAATTACACATAAGTCCTCAATTTTCTCCTTATTTACCATTTGACCCTCCAAACTTTTCATCCTTTACAATTCGGTCCGCCAAACATTTCATAAATTGCAATTTGATCCTTCAACTTGTTCATAATTACAACTTCACCCCTTGACTTTTCATTATTTACAATTCGACCCCTCAACTTCTTATTCTTTTCAATTAGGTTCTCCCATCATTCCTTTAATTCTAATTTCTTTCAATTTTTCTTCCTTTACACTTGTACAAATAAAATATCAATTTCATACTTCACCAAGGTGTCACCATAATATTTAAATATATATTTACCCTCTCTTGCTTTATTTAATTAAAGCACATGGGCCCCACTAACGTTGTTTTTCTTCGAGATTCTTTCTTACTTCTTCTCCCCTACTTAGATTAGCCATATAGTTCTCTTTCATGACTAATTTTAATAATAGATAAAATATTAATATTTTAATATTCTTTTATTCTAAAATTCTCCCCTTGTCTCCTCGGGTCCCAAAATGTCTCACTTTGTTTCGATTCACTTCCAAATTACCTTTTAACTCGCTAATTCATCATCGATAAAATATTATTATTTTATTATTATTTTCTTGCATGCGAAATATTTTATTCCAAGATATTACTTCCACCCATCTCCACTCTTTCGCACTTAATTTAGCTTTAATTGACCCCCGTCCTATCGATAAGGTCGTATTGGCTTCTATACAAGGGTACAAGGTGTTATAGTCTCCCCCACTTAAAAAGAATTCATCCCCGAATTTGCATCAGCATTGGGCTATTAATCTCACTCTATGATCTTATTTCATTTCTTTCTTCATAGGAATTTGATTTATCCACCTTGTTTACTTTTGGTTCGAATAGAACACTTTACAAGGTTACGCTACGTAACTTATATCTATTATAATCTTTTAATCAAAATAGTGATACCTTTCAATAATTTTTCTCTCTTATCACTAAGATCCGAAGTATACCTTTAACTCCATTATTAACCTTAAACATATCTCAATCTCAATCATACCGATTTTGATCATAATTCATACTTACTTTTGTATACCTAATTACCATATCTTTATTTCGATTCTTGTCAAACTTCTCGACATTCATTCAACTTATCCCCAAACACTATTACATAACTTATGGCATCATAAGCATGCCCTACTTATTCCTATACATATATCCAACATTAGGGGAAGTTGAATCTTTCAATCGTTCCCTCATACTTCATGCTTATCTTGCATTTATGCAATTCAAATCTTCTTAATTTCTTTTTGTTAATTGCACGTTCAAAGATTCACCCTTCTACATCATTCTTAAACCAATGTGATTTAAATCATGTGGAAAGGTAACTCACTTGCCAATCTTTAATTTTAAATGCGATTTCTTCCATTCACCATCAAATTCTTTTCATTAGTTCTAATCTTTCATGTCTCAAAATATATTATCATTATTATAACTTAGAACTTTTTGATCATCATTGACAAAATTAAATTTTATCTTTCTTAATCAATTTCTCTAAATACTCACATTATAGTACTATCACCATTTATTCTCCATCCATTGTCCTATCGCCTCATGGAGAGTTTTAATATAACTATGCCTTAGCATTTCATTAATTCTTACATCTTAATCATATTAATCCATCTTGTATGGCTTAACCACGCTATAGATTCTAATTCCTTGATATCTTTTCTTTAACTATTACTTCAAAATTCTTCCATATCATCATAACTCCATTTCTAATGGAATCTTTGATATTGTATCATCTATACAACTCATCAAACATATTGAGTTCAAATCTCAAATCACTAAGAATAATCCTTCACTTTAGTTGGTCACATAATCAACTCCACATATACGTATGTACACACATTTTAACGTTAGCATTCATCACTAAGTAGGAATCTTTATGTCAAATGTGTTCAGACTAAATTTCCCTTTATTCATTCCAATCCATAACCAAGATTCAATATCATATTCTCATAACACATGATTCCCTTTTCACTTTTCTTAATTTTGACATTTTAATTTACTTCTCCATTCCATTTCCATAAATCAAGTTTAATCCAGAAACATTGGGATATAATCAATTTCATATTACCCTTCGGATGTTTAAGCTATCACTTGACTTACATCCTACCATAAGTTATCTCTTATGTAACCCATATGGATTTTCATTATGCCTATGCATAACTTCACATAATTTACATGCTTATACTTTTTTCTTATCATTTCCAATCATATGCATAAGTTTCAATGTACTATATATATATTTAGCATCACAATGTCCTTAATCACATCTCACTTGCTAAATGTCATTTTCATCAATTTGCAATCCGATATTCATGTATGTTTTATAATCTTATTGATCCTTCAAGATTCATCTTTACTTGATCATTGCATCTTACACAATACCACAATTCTTAAAAGTCATCCTTATTTCTCAATTATCTTTCATACCTCTAACATATATATTATGTCCTTATTACATTTCAATATTAATTAGTCACTTAAGACTTAGGCTCATTTGAGTCATGCATGACTCATACATTTTCAAATTCCAATTTCTACATTAGGAGGTTTTCATTAACCGACTTCATTATCATGGTTACCATCAATCATTTTTTGTACTATTCCTTTATACCAATATAACATCATTCTCCTTTAACCATCATAGGATTAGTGCTTTTTATTGCAAAGCTTGAAACAAGATTTTACTTAAGCACTTCTCAATGTCATTGCAAGTATCCACTTTCAACTTATAGCTTTCTTTTTTGTAACTACACCATTTAATGGTTGTTTTCACAAGATTCATAACAAGATTCCTCTTGAGTATTTCCTTGCAAATACCCACCTTAAGCTTATGTCTCACAACATATGACCACATAACCCGTGGTTTAGCCACTAGGCTCCTTGGCAAGTTTCAAAATACTACATTGCATTGTCATACATATACAATATTCCAAAGTAATGTCAACTATCATTCTTGCCACATACAGTTTGGTACATCCTTTTCAAAACTTTGATGCATTTCTGAAACACTTAATTACTTATTTGTTCATTAACCTTTCAAGCACATTCATTCCAAAAGCATGCACTTATTCTCCAAGATATTTGAATGCATACTCATCTATTCATACCTCAATTTATATTCAAAGGTTTCTAGTATGCCACATAATTAGCCTTGTGTTGTTACTAATCCTTTTCTTTCAACTAAGTCGAGATAAGATTTGTAAATCCTCCTAGCAATACTTTATGGTAGGTGGGCATACATTCATCCACAAAGGCAATGACCTAGTCATGCATTAACTTTACTCATTCATCTTATCTAGGATTTCTTTAGAGTGAAAACATTTAAAAGGGTTGTCCCCCTTATTCAAAACTAATACATAGTATTCATATTTGCATAACATATATACATTTGAAATCCATCTTGAAAATCATTTATTTCAAGACTCAATAATTTCATTCATAAAGACAACATGGTAATCATATAAAACCAACCACAAATCATGCATAATTTGTATACATAGCAAAATAATTTTTAAAACATCACGTCTACCCACCTCGATTGAGTCGTCAACTAGCATGTGATCAAAACAGTAAATCCTCACTCCAACTAAATCCTTAGAGCTTCAATCAATCCTATAATAGTAACAATATATTCTTGACCAAAGCTTAAACTATCAATCTCGGATTTGAAAGCTAAATTAACCCTAACCAAATTTATGTTAATCTAATGTTTAGACTAGTTAACCCACTATTCAAGTAACATAAATGATTTATAAGCTTTAAACTACCATTTGTTTTACCCTACGAGCTTGTGGAATAGGAAAACCAATTTGGGTTCAAATTGGAAAGAGAATCATAAATCTGTTGGGAAAAGCATAAATCAAAAGTTCAAAACCAAGCTTAAAGGGTTTAGAAGCTAGAATCTTTACCTTTTTGTTTTTATGAAATTCGACATCAACCAAAACCAAACTTAAATCTTCAAAATTGGAGTTTCCAAGAGAAAGAAAGCTTAAGAGGAGTTTAGAGCTTCCCAAAATTATTAAGGGTGGCAAACTAAGGTTGAAGAAGCTTTAGGTAACTTAATTTGGTAAGTTTTGGGTGAGAAATTACTATTTTACCCTTTTTTTAAAAAAATGGGGTCAAGTATAGATACTTTTGGGGATGTATCGATATTGTTGTTTCTAGGTTTCAAGTATCGATACTGTCATGACCCAAATTTCGAGCCATGATCGGCACATGGGCCCAATGGACGTAGTCCACTAAGTCCAAGCAAGCCTATTAATCTGACGTGTTCATCATCCCATCATAATTGCTAAGTCGTATTTCATAACTTAGAATCAAAATAAAATTAAACATTTGCCAACTCATACTGGCATACTAATTAAGTGTACATTGCCTACAACATGCATCTCAATAATTTACATCAAGTTCACCTATACATCTCAAAAAGAAGACTTGACTTCCAGCGGAGGGACTCAGATGAATGTACAGCTACTGAATGCCGAGACACCTACCAAAAGATGGATATAAGTCTACAAGAACACCTCGTCCTAGTTACCGGCTGCCTCGTGATCTGAAAACATGAAGTTAAAAACGGTGAGTATAAACTCAGTGAGTGAACAAGGAAGGGAACACGCAACAACAACAAGGGAGTATTTAAAATCATGATGCACTTGTTTCAAAACAATGCAATTTAGTTCCATTCATATTAAAAACCCTTCATCAAGCCCTTAACTGATTAATCATTTGAAAATCATGAACCCATACATAGTGAACCATTTGAAGAATGAAAACTTCAATATTACACAAGTAAGTCAAATACGACAACGAATCTTCACTGCAGCGAGAATGAATTTTTGTTGCAGCGATGTTGGGATTTAGTTATGAGCCGAACGAGAGTTTCTCAACTGGTTGAGGGTTTCTCACTAAACCTCCCCATTTTAAACTTAACTCATTTAATCCTTAATGTTGAAAGTCTATGCTCTGATATGGTAGCAAGGAAGTGAAAGATAGGGCAGCAATTGGACAAGATAGGAGACCAAAACAGAAGGTTTTTCGCTGCATCAAAATTATAACCTAGAAACATAAGGTTTCTCGCTGCAGCGGAAAGACATTCTTGCTGCAGCGAAATTCAGCTGATGAAATAGAGAGTTTTTCACTGCAGCGAAATACATTCTCGCTGCAGCAAGAACCAGTTCTGGTGAAGGTTCTCAAACCCGAGAGTTTCTCGCTGCAGCAAAATACAAGGCACCAAACGAAAATTTCCCTTTCTCCCAAAGAAAACCACCCTACTTGAAATGTTCAAAACCAATAAGAAATACATAACAACTTCCCAAAGTTTAACATACCGAATTTCACATACATTACATCCATATACATAACTCATAAATTTATTATAACACAAATGTTTACGTATGTATACATATACATATACCCATCACCATCATGCACACCATCCCATCATCATCATCACCAGCTCATGTGCACTCCCTACTCGCACATGGCTGAGTCATCACTGGATTATGCACACTCCTTACTCGCACATAACCGAGTCATCCTTGGCTTATCCGCACTCCCTACTCGCACATAGCCGAGTCAATATAATTATACAACATTATATTCAAGCATATATGTATATCAACATAATGCAGCCACATAGAAATCCATAATAATCACATATAATAACATAAACCATTTCTCAAGAGCTTGTTCCCAAGGCATTCATTTTTGAGAAAAGTTGTATAAAATCATTCAAACACTTTATTCAAAACCGTCATATTCCCAAAACAATTTTGATAGGCAGTCCACTCACCAATTGATTGTAGAGCCTTTAGATGACTCTAATTCCTCTAATTGTCCAAATGAGATAATGGGGCTTCTTTAGAACCTAGGATCACATTAGCATAAACAATAGGTCAATTTTACACACTATGAACCCGAAAAGCTATCTCTTAGCTATTTTTCAATTGCCACATTAAATGGCCATCTATGTTCACTATCTTAATCACTAAAAGTAATGAACATACTCAACAATAAAACAGCTCATAAATCTCAATTACTAGCCATTTTTTGCAGCTATAAATTGAGCTTAGTTCATCACTCACCCTAGAGCTCCTTTGTAGTCAAATTCTCTTCCAATTGCTTCCAAATCAATGGTGTAATTCTTTTTTTCTCTCTCTAAAATGCCCAACTAGTGAGAGAAAGTATGAAAACCAGATTTTTGAAGGGTTTTAAAGTGAGAGGATGAAAGAGCATGAGGGTTTATGGAAGAGTACACCAAAAGCATGAAAATTGAAGCTAGAGAGAGAAAGTTATGGAAGCTTGAAGAAAACTCCCATGGAGGAATTGAAGAAACGTGAGAGAGGAGAAGGGAAGAAGAAGACCAGCTGCTGGAAATTCAAGAAGGTGCTGGAAATTTCAAGATATTTATAGGCCAAACTTATCCTTTCCCTTAAAATTACGAAATTACCCTTCCACCAATTAACTTATTCTCTTTCAATCTTTTATGCAATCTTTTTGCTCTTTTAACACTGGGACAAGATCCATAATGGTCTAGACATGTTCGGGTTCATACAAACTTAAAATTTTAACCCGATGTGAAAAATGACCATTTTGCCCCTATCGTGAAATTATTGTTATTTCTAGTTTTCTTCGTGTTTTCATCATTACATGTCATTTATGCAGTCTTATGCCTATTTAGACCTTAAAATATCATAAAACTTTCTTTTGGGAGCTTATTAGAGAAAATGACGAAACTACCCTAGGCTCGTATTATTACATCTATGCTTAGGTACAAGCCTATAGAGGTTAGGGTCTCACAGATACTTCTACTCTAGAATGTAAAAATCAAATTTCAAATAAGTATATTTAACTCTTCTCTCCATAATACTTTATCAAATCAACTTAGCATTTAAAAATATAACATTTTCCAAGGCTTATACTCAAATTGTATGTTCAAAAACAAAATTTTTCCAATCTCACCTGAAGATTCATTATTTTATCCTTTAAGTTAAGATTGGGGTTTCACAGACTCACACGTTAGTTACCCTTATTTTTTTGTAGATCAATGATTAGCTTGATACCCTTGTCGCAAAGACTAGCTCCCAATCTTTCTTTGGTAGGTGTTCTAAAAACTCACTTGAAACCTAGAGGGTCGAGTCATGTGTTGCTGATGAGTTGGTCTTTATGTTTATGTTTAAATGTTGTTGGATAATTTTTCATGGTTATGTAGCCTCTAGATGGCAATATGTTTTACATGTTTTCATAAATGATTTCTTATGATGGCTCAAAGTCTAGTTTAGCACTATATAATGCATATGCATGTTCTTATGACATATTTCATGAGTAATGCTATATAAACATCGATTTACATGATTGATAGCATTTTATGATGTAAAATTCCATAATGTTGTGATGGCAATATGTTTTACATGTTTTCACAAATGAATTCTTATGATGGCTCGAGAGCCTAGTTTAGCACTATAGAATGCATATGCATGTTCTTATGAGATATTTCATGAGTAATTCTATATAAACATCGATTTACATGATCGATAGCATTTTGTGACGTAGAATTCCATAATGTTGTGATTAGACCTGTCAAAATGGGCTTAGCCCATTAGGCTGGCCCATTTTTTATTAAAAATAGGGTGGGTTGGGTTACGAATATTTAGGCCCATATTTAAATTGGGTCTAAAGGGGCTAGCCCGTTTGATTAGTGGGTTGACCCGGGTTGGTGCGGGCCAGCCCTATAGGCCAAAAGAAAAAAAATTAAGCCCTAAGTGGCTTAGTCCCTAACCGAGTAACCTTTTCTGCCCTTCTTTTCTTTCAACCTAAAGACTTCTGCTTTCTCACTCCCCATCCCCATCGTACGATTGCACCTTCAAAGTTCAATGCCTTTTGCCTAGTTCTCACTTATCACTTTCAACCGGTCACCACTCAGCATTCTCTCTGCTTGAAAAGTGCCCGATGCTAGCTACCTTTGAGTCTCCAACCTAACTCCAATGGCGACATCTGTCCTCAGATTTTCTTTTCTCATTGGGGCTAGGTGGGCATCTCTCCTCCAATCTCCTCCGGCAGCCTAGGCAGGCCTCCGATCTATTTTTCTTTCCTTTTCTCGATTGTTTCATTTTATTGTTATTTTAACTTTGTTTTGCTATGTGTTATTGAAAAATGAAGTCTAAAAGTATTATCTTTTGTATTTTGAGATTCTGAATTGATGTTTCTTAATTATATTTAATTGTTTGACATGGCACTGGCAAGATGAATAACTAAATGACAGAAGGTAAGACTGGGTTTGATATTACTTGACCTGTCAACAGGAATTAATGTTATTATAGAGAGAGGTATTGGTGGCTTGTCGGTCATTGTATAGCATCAGAAGAAATTATTTTGTTCTTCTTTTTGATGGATGAGATCTATTATAGCTAGGATAAACTTATAGATTAGAAGCTACTAGATGATGGAATGAACTTGTACTTAAAAAATAAACCAAAATGAAATTGTGGATTCAATTAATTGTATTGCCTTGAAAGGCAAAAACTTATTGCATTATGTAAGGTAAAATTGCTATGGACTGAGAATGCTTAACCCCTTTTTATATCCACCTTTCGAATTTTTCTTCCTTATTATCAAACATTTTTTAAAAATTAAATGTGCTAATTAGAGCAAAAACCTAACGTTGCAATAGTTTGAACAGGATCATAAGGTAATGTAATACTAGTAAACTGAAGCATTTATCTTCTTAATACCTATCATTTGGGAATGTATCCCTTGGTAGATTAATTTTTTGAGTCAGTTATCAATCCCCATAAAATCCATATGAAAATTAATTTTTTGAAAATTAATGAATAGATCAATGACTATATGAAAAATGCAGAAACATTTATATAATTATCATATGAAGTTCCTGTTACTTGAAAGTTAATTTTGGTTGATTTAATTATGAGCATTTGCTAAGCCGCTTAGCAAAAACACAAAAAAAGCAAGAAAAAAGTAGTACCCATTTCTTCATGGACGCAGTTGTTCTCCTTTTTTTTTTTTTTTTGAAAGATAAAATTTTGTTCTCCTTTTAATTTACGAATCTATTTTAAATCATATATTACATATATAAAAATGTATTCATAATAGATATAATCTAAAAGACATATGTTTCCATCTCTTCATTGCTTAATAAATTTCTTTAATTTAGCTAAAAAAAATGAAATGTACATATATAAAAATGACTTGTTACCTTTAATAATTTGTGTTGTTCCATTTCTTTTAGATTAAATACACTCACCCCTTAACTTTTAGTCATAATTTCATGCGGGTCCATTAATTTTTAAAATGGATAGTCCATCTCAAAAAAAATTTATTATAGCAACAAAAAGAAAATAGAATAGAAATGAACTTAATATATATAATTTATCAAATAAAATAAATTTGGATATGGATATGTTAAATAAAATAAAAAGCAAGATAGTTCATCTTCTCCTTGTATAAATAAAGTTGGGACCTTCTTGATCACTAGGCTAGTGCATTAACCATATAGAGAGAGTGCTTCTTGATCAAAAGGAGGAATGACCAATAACCAAATACCTTTGTTAAATTTCAAAGTAATGATAATTAGCATTTCATAAGTGATGTCACAAACTTGACATTGGGTGTTAAATATGGATATGTCATGTTTTTGATAATATTTTTACATTAAAATTTTTTTCCAACTTGTTTTTATGGAAATATCTATGTCAATAAATATTGTTGTTTGTTGGAGTAAATTTTTAATATTGTTTATTCAGGTTATGTTATTTGAAGGTGATGGTGACGGATCAATCAGTTGAAAACTATATAAATTTGGATGATGATGTGAACATTTTGAATACGGCTGAAATTCCCTCCCAATCCCGTATATCTGAATCTGAACAATTGAGTAAGAGGGCCAAAAAAGAAACTTCAAATGTTTGGGATTATTTCACTAAAATAGCCAAAAAGAAAGATGGAGTACAAAGGGCAACTTGTAACGGTTGTAAAACAGAGTATAAGGTTGGCCCTAAACCTAGTGGCTCTAATTATGGCACTTCACATTTGCATCATAACATTGAAACTTGTGAATTCATTTCATATTTTAATCCACATCCAATGCTTATGGATCATGAAGGGAAAGTAAAGGCTAGAAAATTTGATCCTAGGATTTCACGTGACATGCTTGCTGAAGCCATAATTAAGCATGACTTGCCTTATGCTTTTGTTGAATATGATAAGATTAGAGCTTGGGCTAAGTATGTAAATCCAGATGTAGTGATACATTTTAGAAATACTACTGTATCTGATGTTCAAAGATTTCATTTGATAGAGAAAGATAAACTTAAACAAGCCATGGCCAAGGTACCTAATAGAATTTGTTTAACTTCTTATGTATGGACAACATCTACTTTTGAGGGCTATATTTGTTTGACTGCGCACTTTGTCAATGAAAATTGGAAGTTATGTAGCAAGTTACTTAACTTTTGTCGTATGCCTCCTCCACACACTAGAGTTGAATTAGCTGTTGTTTTATTTGATTGTTTGAAAGAATGGGGAATAAATAAAAAAGTTTTCTCTCTTACTCTAGATAATGCTTCTGCTAATGATAACATGCAAGCTATCTTGAAAGGCTATCTTCATTTGCAAAGTAGCTCGATTTGTGATGGTGAATATTTTCATGTGTATTGTTGTGCTCATATATTAAATCTTATTGTTCAAGAGGGCTTGAAAGTAGTCAATGAAGCATTATTTAAAATTAAGGAGAGTGTGAAATATGTAAAGGCATTGGATGGGAGGATGAAAAAGTTTCAAGAATGTGTTCAACACGTTAGTATTGATGTAGGTGTTGGGTTGCATTTAGATATGTCAACTAGATGGAATTCAACATATTTGATGCTTGAAAGTGCAATCAAACATCAAAAAGCTTTTGCTAGTGTCACGACCCAGTACTCTATTCGAGCCCGTGACAACCGTCGCGATGTCCTAATAGACATACCTTACCTGGAATGTCAACCAAAACCTCGCAAGGCTCTAGCATCAGTTCTCCGCCTCCCCTGTGAGTAGCAGTTACTAAATATCATATTTTAAAGGAATATAGACTATTTTCAAATCAAAGATAATCAAAAAGTAATTTCTACCGCATAAGGGTATTTTGGTCATTTTACCCAAAAATTTCGACACTTGCTAAAAATATAATATATAAATGAAAAATATACATTTCATATCTAAAAATAAATTTAGGTATCTAAATCATCCATCTAAAGTGAAATTATAGCTAATCAAACTAAATAAAAATATTGAATAAAATATTTCATTTTCATATAAAACAATATTTATAAAATTCTACATAAACAGTTAATGAAAAGTAATAACAAAATAAATTCATATATATAATAGCACATTGCACCAAGGTATACAAAAATATTCTACAATGACATGTGAGCCCCAAAATAACAAAAATAAACACGGCTGTAAACCCTTGATTTCTAAGGATGTGAATCCAAAAGCAAACCCTCAACAAAATTGACGGTCTATAGACTACTTTGAGCCTTGAATGGGTGAAAGAAGGGTGGTGAGTTTTTATAAACCTAGTGAGTAAGCAAAGATCATCTATAACATCTAAAGCCGAGTAAATGGAGACAATTTAAAACATCTCATCATAATATGATTCATAACATTAAAACTCATTTCAACCCATATAAAACAGTTACATTTCATAAACAAAAAAATCAACAAGGCTTATGACTCTTAAAAACTTGGCTCATGCCAAAACTTGTACTCAGTGACACCTTATGCAGGGCATCCAACCGAGTTTGCCAAGGCTGTTAAAATAACATATACACATAAAACATTTTTTTATGTTTAAAAGCACAGCCGCTCCTTGGTGTTGGCTGAGTTTCACCCTCATGTGGTGGTTCGGCGTGAAGTGAACTCTAAACTACCTTAGGAGATACCCTTCGTGCCTCTCATACTAAGGTAAAATATGACAGGGTTTACCATGCCCCTCTAATAGGCCAATCCACAGAAACTCGCCCACTGCAGTAAGCTAATCAATGACGCCACCAAATTAATAAAAATTTCGGTAGTATGACATGGCTAATATGATATTACCCAGCCAGTCAAGGTAAAACAAAACAGTTCATATACTCCACACAAACACAAATCCAGCCATTCATGCCATCACATTGTCATAAGCCATCAATTCAAACCATATGTCAATTACAAATCTCGTTATGCCGATACATTTATTACAAAGCAAGGTCGGCATAACTAACAATAGTCAAAACATATATATAACACAAGTATATAGTCTCCACTTACTCAATTTCCAAAACCAGGATTCAATTTCAAACCAAATTATGAATCTCATTTCATTTAACCAACACTTCAGTTATAAAACATAATAGTTTACAATTTAAGTTCATTATTCTTTAAAATCATAAAAACCTGTATAAACTACTTTAGATAGTTAAGATGATAGTCTGATTACTTACAATAAAGAAAGTACTCCTACTCCTAGTCCTCGGGTACAATATCCTTACCCTTACCAAAGGGCTCACCACCTATACCTAATACATAACAAGTAATTCAATACATTTGTGCCAAACTGTTATAAAACTATTCTAGGCTCTATATGAATGCATGAAATTGAATGAGAAATGTTCGAATAATCACTTAAAAATGGTGTTCTACGTAGGTTCAATGGTTATTGAATTGAAATGGTATTCGACCTAACTCGCACTATACACTATTTAATTTGCCAAAACATTCGATTCAACTCCAAATAGATTCATTGCACTTTCGGTACTCTAAATACACCCAAAGTACCTCAATGAACTTGATTATGACTTAAATGATCACATCCGAAACTTATTCTGATTCTGAACTAACGTGCTAATCAATGTCAACACAGTCCAATAAGTCCATATATATCATTAGAAATCAAATTCAAGTCCATTTACTATGATTTTCTCATTGTCGTTCAAGTCGTTTACTAAAGGCACTATACTTTTCGATAACCATTGTCGATATTTGACACCATAAATCATCAAATACAAGCTAAATAATATGAAATATAACAAAATTCATCAAATATATATCCCTTATTAAATTCGACCAAGGAGGGTTTAGTGAAGGACATGTGGTTTTCTTGCTTGTTTTTCGTACCGAATATAACAAAACAACTAAAAACACCTAGATAGCATGAAATCTAACAAAAACCATCATCAAAATCTCCCCCCCTTGATTCGGCCAACATGACTTCCTTCATGAAAGTTTGGGTTTCAACCATAAAAAATGACAAAGAAAGCATGGGAGAGGTGAATCTTAAGCTAAAATCACGAAATCTTACCTCAGATCACTTCGTTTTTCGGTAACCGATGAATTTCTCTTGAATTTTCTTCCTCAAGGGTTGTTTCTATTCTTTTCCCCCTTTTCTTTGGCTTGCACGGCAATGAAAGAAGAATTGGGAGAGGTTTATGTTGGTTTATAAAGAAAATTATAAAAGAATTCAAGCTTGACACGTGTCAACGTGTGAATGGTTCATGATTAAAACTTAACTATTAAGCATTTTTTTACCACCACACATAATACCTTAATTATCCAAAGTATAAAAATGATAATAGGTGAAATTCATGGGCTTGACAAGTGTCACGGTGGTGTAAAATTTCAAAAATTCCAATTACGTCCTCATGAACATGTAAAATGACCAATTTGCCCTTTTGCTAGGAAAAATGTCGAAATTGGAATTTTTCACTTCTCAAATTCAAATTATGCTCCAAATAGTCAAACTTGGTCAAATATCTCGTCCAACATTCCAATTTTTGCCCTTTGGTGGCAAAATGACCATTTTGCCTCTATGTTACAAAAATTCTCCGATTGGATTCCAAATTAATCCTCGAACTCCGAATCACCATTTTAAGACATTCTAAGGTTCAATAACTCTCAAATACATCCTAAAGTCTCTATTTGGACTAGTTCAAGGTTTTAATTGACTTAATTGTACCACTAGGTACGATACCGACGTTTAACGATTTTTCGAGGCATCCAAGTATGCAAACATGCTATCAAGTACATGAATGACATGGCAAGTATATAATAAAGCTGGGCTTGACAGCTAGCCTCCAATTTATTGATAAAACTTATAAATATAATCTATCCAATGAGGAATGGGGGAGAGCAATGATAATTTGTGAATTCTTGAAGTCCTTTTATGAGACCACAAACTTGATATCTAGTTCATCTTATCCTACTTCCAACTTGTATTTCATGTAAGTTTGGAAAATTGAATCAATTTTAAGTGAGAATTTGCATAATGAAGATGAGGTTATCAAGTATATGTCTCAAAGCATGAAAATGAAATTTGACAAGTATTGGAAAGATTATAGTGTAGTGCTTGCATTTGGAGCTATTCTTGACCCAAGGATGAAGCTTGATTTTTGAAAATCTTGCTATTCTAAGATTGATGCTTTTACTTGTCATGGAAAGTTAGAAAATGTGAAGACAAAGTTTTACGAGCTCTTTGAAGAATATGCAAGCAACACTCGTGCATCAAGTGTTTCTTCTCACTCAATGAGTAATTTGCCTAAGCAAGCCGAAGGGGGAACTAAACCCAAGGGATCAAAGATTTTTAGTGTAAGTTTTGTGTCTTTCCTTCATCTTATTACATGAGAATTTATGTTACTTTATTTATGTTTTGATAATTTTTTTTTTATGTCTAAGTATTTAAAAATTGTAGGAGTTCAAAATGTTTCAAAATGAAACAATTTCTATTGTTGGAAAGTCTGAGTTGGATGTTTATTTAGATGAGGCAAAGCTTGATTGTGAAGTGTTTGAAAACTTGGATGTGCATAATTATTGGAGGGACAATGCTAAGCGTTTTTGTCACAGCCCAATTTATCGGCTCAAGGACTCAATAGGCGTGGCCTGCTAGGCCCAAGCAAGCCTTTACATAAAAACTTGTTTATTAGACCACCTATCCCTCTTTTACCTCTAAGGATCTTAATTCATTGTTTTCAAAAATAATTTCCTTTCGAAAATAAATAATGACATCTGAACAATACCATTCACAAAATAATACTATGATTTGCCAACCTATGGCGACATTATCTTTCAAACCAAACATACAATGTTTACAACAATTCTCGTGATTTACATTTAAACCACCGTATACACATATTGAATGACCTTGGCTATCAACAAAGTGACTCTAGTGTGGATATTATCATGGAGTGTTCTAGCAAACCTACAGTAAAATGAATCGAAGAAAGCACCTCTACCCAAGATCTAACTACCTTCGAGCCTAAAAACTAAAACATGAATTTGAAAAGAATGAGTATAAACCTAGTGAGTGAACATAGGAAAGGAACAAGCAAATGATACGGAGAGCTTTTCGAAAACATGATGCACTCATTTAAAACAATGCAATTTTGTATATTATGAATAAAACTCGATGTCGTGTTGTTTTTCAACTCATTTTAAATCATTTAGGAAGTTCAAGCAAGGCAAGCATAACAGAGCAAATCTCGCTACAGTTGAAAGGCATTCTTCGCTGCAACGAACTTCTGGGCAAATTTTGAACCAACAACTCGAGATTTTCTCACTGCAAGGAGAATGCATTTTCGCTGCAAACTTAAGTATTGAGGGAATTGTAACTCGATATTCCTGTGGATGAGAATGTTAAGGGGCAATATGAAATTGATTATACCAGTGATCGTAGATTAAACATGATAATGTTGACATCTAAATGTGCATGTATATACAAATGTGTGGGGCTGATGATGTGACCAACTAAAGTGAAGAAATGTTCTCAGAGATTCGAGATTTGAACTCAATATGTTTGAGGAGTTGTATGGATAATACAAGATAAAAAAATTTCGTCAGAAGTGTAGCTATGTTGATATAAGAAATTTTGGAGAAACAATCGAAGAAATTATGTCAAGGAAATGTTATTTATAGCGTAATTAAGCCATACAAGATGGACTAATATGATTAAGAAGATTTAAGTTGCGTAAATGCAAGATAAATATGAAGTATGAGGGAATGGTTGAAAGATTCAACTCCCCATAATGTTGGAAAAATGTATAGGAATGAATAGGGTGTGTTTATGATGCCATAAGTCATGTAATAGTGTAGGGGGATAAGGTGAATAAATGACAAGAGGTTTGACAAGAATTGAAATAAAGATATGTTTAAGGTTAGTAATGGAATTAAAGGCATACTTGGGATCTTAATGATAAGAGAAAGAACAATAATGAAAGGTACCGTGGTTCTGACTCAAAGATGACAATAGAGATAAGTTACGTACCCTAACCTTGTAAAGTGTTTTAGTCGAACGGAAGGTAAAGAAGTGCATAAATCAAAGGTCCCTATGAAGAAGGAAATGAAATAGGATCATTGAGGGAGATCAACAACCCGACATCGAAGAGAATACAAGGATAAATTCTTTTAAGTGGGGGACTCTATGACACCTAGTACCTTCGTATAGAAGTCAATATGACTTTATCAACGAGACAAAAAGGTCAATGGATGCTGATTTAAGTGTCAAAGGATGGAGATGGGTGAAAAAGAGTATTTTAAGATAAAATATTCTGCATGCGAAGAATAATAATAAAATAATAATATTTTTGTCAAGGAAGAATTTGTGAGATAAAAGGTGATTCAGATGTGAATCGGGGCAAAGTAAGATGTTTTGGAGCCCTAGAAGACTAGTAGAAAATTTTGGGATAAAATAATATTTTATTAATAAAATATTAATATTTTATTCGATGTTGAAATTTTTTAATGAAGGAGAAACAAATGGTCAATCTAAGTGGGAGAGAAGAAGAACGAGGAAATTTCGGAGAAAAATGATGATAATGGGGCTCGCGTGTCTTTATTAAATAAAGATAGTACAAGTAAATAAATATTTAAATATTATGGAGATACCGCGTTGAAGTGCAAACTTTATATTTTGTTTGCACACATGTAAAGAAAGAGAAATATAGGGAAATTGGAATTAAAAGATTGTGGGAGGATACAATTAAAGAGGGTGAAAACCTTGAAGGGTAAAATGGTAATTTTACCATTAGTTGGTCAAAGTTTTCGAAGGAAGCTTTGACTCTTATCTTCTTCTTCCATGACCGTTCTTATCCTCCCAAAAAGGTATCTTCTTCTTTCATGCTTCCAACGCCATTTTCATGGTGGAGTGAAAAATTAAATTTTTCTTCATTTTCTTTTCCCTGTTTTCTTTTCTTTTCTTTTCTTTCTTACTTCTTTCTTCTCCTAACTTTTTGGGCATCAAACCTACAACTTCTAACCCCAATTTCCAGCACATCTAAACCCTAGGAGAGAGAGAGAGAAAATCTCTCTTCCTTGCCTTTATTTTCTATTTCTATTCCACTTTCAACAACACTTAGATTTTTGGCTTCAAGTCTTCATTTCAGGCTAAAGGTATATATTTTCAACCCTTGAATTTTTGAATTTATGGGTTTGTAATTTTTAGACTTTATTTTCTAAGTTTCTTCAAATTTCTTTTCTTTAAAATTTGCTAGGTTTGGCTGATCTTTATATCTTCAAGCACCAAGGTAAAGAAACTTCAAACTTGAATAATTAGTTTAAAGGGTTTGTGAATTAAACTAGAATTCTAGGTTAAAAGTTGGGTTAGAGCGTAGATTGTATAGAGTATATTTATTATAATTCTTAAATTCAATTATGACTTGATGGAGGTTGTTATGGCTTATTGGTAAATATAGGTTTTAACGATATTTCGCGACTACTTGGATTAAGACTTTGTGGGCACTAGTCTTGTAAGGTGGCAATAAGGTGAGTGAACTTGCATTAAATTGTTTTGGAATAAATGCATATGTATTTGGTTGAATCACTTGAAATGTTTTACTGAACTTTTCTCAAAATAAGCATGGGAACAAGCCCTTGATGAAACGTTGTATGTTGTGAATGTGTAATATGATGGATCCTTGTACTCCTATATTATGTTGATATGTATTTGTTGTGTATTGTAACTAATATTGTGTGATAATTATAACCGCGCATGTGCGCGATGTAGAGGGTGCACATGTCGGTGATGACGAGGTACGGGAGTGTGAATGATGATATTGCCTGTGTGTGATGTGGGGGTGCACACGATGGCATTAGCTGTGCGCAATGTGGGGGTGCACATGATGACTTCGACTATGTGTGGTGTGCAAGTGCACATGAGCTGAGTGAGGGGGTGGTGGCATACGTGTATATATATATATATATATTTACTATATAGAGAGGTTTGGAATTAATATGTGGTTGCATTGACTGTTGAAACTTGATTATTGTCAAATGTGTTTAATTTGATTTTCATTACAATAGGGTTGGATTTTTATAGCAACGGAAATTCCCCTAATTTCATCTGCTTAGGAATTTTCGCTGCAACGAAATCTAGAGCAAGGGTTAAGGCCATTCACCCGAGAGTTTCTCGCTGTAGTGGGAGAGCAAAGGTTAAGGCCATCCACCCAAGAGTTTCTCGCTACAGTGGGAAAGCATTTTCGCTGCAACGAAATTCTTAGGCAAATGAAATTAAGGGAATTTCCCCTACTATAAAAATCCAACCCTATTGCAACGAAAATCAGATTAAACACATTTGACAATAATCAAGTTTCAATAGTCAATGCAATCACATATTAATTCCAAACCTCTCTATATAGTAAATACATATATACATACACATATGCCACCATTGCCTCACCCAGCTCATATGCACTCCCACACCGCACATAGCCAGAGTCATCGTGTGCACCCCTACATCGCGCACAGCTAATACCATTGTGTGCACCCTCACATCACTCACAGCTAATGCCATCATGTGCACCCCTACATCACGCACAGCTAATACCATCGTGTGCACCCTCGTACCTCGCCATCACCGGCATGTGCACCACCGTACATCGCGCACATGCGCAATTATAATTATCACAGAATATTAGTTATCAATACACAACATGTCCATATCAATATAATATAAGAGCACAAGGATCCATCATATTACACATTCACAACATACAACATTTCATCAAGGGTTTGTTCCCATGCATATTTTGAGAAAAGTTCAGTAAAACATTTCAAGTGATTCAACCAAACACATATGCATTTATTGCAAAACAATTTAATGCAAGTTCACTCACTTTAATGCCACCTTACAAGACTAGTGCCCACAAAGTCTTAATCCAAGTAATCCCCAAATACCGTTAAAACCTATATTTACCAATAAGCCATAACAACCTCCATCAAGTCATAATTGAATTTAATAATTCTAATAAATATACTCTATACAATCTACACTCTAACCCAACTTTTAACCTAGAATTCTAGTCTAATTCACAAACCCTTTAAACTAATTGTTCAAGTTTGAAGTCTCTTTACCTTGGTGCTTGAAGGTATAAAGATCAACCAAACCTAGCAAATTTCAAGGAAAAGAAATTTGAAGAAACTTAGAAAATAAAGTCTAAAAATTACAAACCCATAAAT
This sequence comes from Theobroma cacao, assembly GCF_053813885.1. Lineage (NCBI taxonomy): Eukaryota > Viridiplantae > Streptophyta > Magnoliopsida > Malvales > Malvaceae > Theobroma > Theobroma cacao. The sequence goes on from NC_142643.1 coordinate 27,273,879, forward strand.
TCAAAAATTCAAGGGTTGAAAATATATACCTTTAGCTTGAAATGAAGACTTGAAGCCAAAAATCCAAGTGTTGTTGAAAGTGGAATAGAAATAGAAAATAAAGGCAAGGAAGAGAGATTTCTCTCTCTCTCTCTCTCTCTCTCTCTCTCTCTCTCTCTCCTACATTTTAGATGTGCTGGAAATTGGGGTTAGAAGCTATAGGTTTGATGCCCAAAAAGTTAGGAGAAGGAAGAAGTAAGAAAGAAAAGAAAAGAAAAGAAAACAAGGAAAAGAAAATGAAGAAAAATTTAATTTTTCACTCCACCATGAAAATGGCATTGGAAACATGAAAGAAGAAGAAGAATAAACCTTTTTGGGAGGATAAGAACGGTCATGGAAGAAAAAGATAAGAGTCAAAGCTTCCTTTGGAAGCTTTGACCAACTAATGGCAAAATTATCATTTTGCCCTCCAAGGTTTTTACCTTTTTTAATTGTATCCTCCCATAATCTTTTAATTTCAATTTCCTTCTATTTCTCTTCCTTTACATGTGTGCAAACAAAATATAAAGTTTTCACTTCAACACAGTATCTCCATAATATTTAAATATTTATTTACCTGCGCTATCTTTATTTAATAAAGACATGCGAGCCCCATTAACATCATTTTTCTCTAAAATTTCCTCGTTCTTCTTCTCCCCCACTTAGATTGACCATATGTTTCTCCTTCATAAAAAATTTCGACATCGAATAAAATATTAATATTTTAATAATATTTTATTAATAAAATATTATTTTATCCCAAAATTTTCCACTAGTCTTCTGGGGCTCCAAAACATGTTACTTTGCCTCGATTCACATCCGAATCACCTTTTATCTCGCAAATTCTTCCTTGATAAAAATATTATTATTTTATCTTAAATTACTCTTTTTCACCCATCTTCATCCTTTGGTACTTAAATCAGCATCTATTGACCCTTTGTCTCGTTGATAAGGTCATATTGACTTCTATACACAAGTATTGGGTGTCACAGTTTTCTTGATCTTTCTATTATGGAATGAGATGTATTGAGCATTCTGATTACTACAGTAGCATTAGAGTCTACTTTTAGTATTGGTAGCCATGTTCTCACCAAGTTTAGAAGTTCCTTTCACCATGAAAATGTTCAAATGCTTGTTTGCCCGAAAAATTGGTTACATGGCTTTTCTTTAGCTACCGATGGTATTGTTTATTTTATATATTTCAATGTCTTTAATCTTTACTTGTTAAATTAATAATTTTAGTTACAATTGAAACTCACTATATCTTTTTCTTTTATGGAAATGAATATTAGATGATAATGAGTCAGACTTTGAGATATCATTGCTATCCAAACAAGATTCAAATGTTTTGATTGAGGATGAAGATTGAGGAGGACATAATTACTCTTGAAGTTTATAAATATTTGATTATGTACTTATGTTGATGGGATAGTAGTTTGTGTTAAAGATTGAAATTTTATTTATGTTTGATGTAATTTATTTGCTTATTTATGTTTAGCATAATTTATTTGTTTGTAACATGTTTTAAATATTCAATTTATGGATTAAATCATGGCATAATTTTATTGATACGGAATAAAAATGATTTTTTTTTTAAATTGGTTGGCCCAACCCAACCCATGGGCTAACAAGGGGTGGGCTGGGTTGGGGTTTTGATGACCCATATAAAAAATGAGCTAGCTCAGCCCAACCAATATTTTCTCAGCCCACAAGGGCTTCAGGCCATATTGACAGGTCTAGTTGTGATGACACACAAGAAAGAATGAGTAATTTATCATATGACTATGTGAATGCATGATATGAATTAATAGTATTTATATGATGAGTTAGAGGCTTACTTGGGCCTAGTGGGCCATACCCACGTAAGTCCTTGTGCTAGTCATATCCCCGAAAATGAGATGTGACAATTACCCAATTTTTCACTAATGTGAGAACTCCTATAAAAGATACCAAGATCGAGGTAAACTTGGATCAAAGTGAGTCTTCTATGTTTGAAAGAGCAAAGTGCGATGAAGGTTGGGTTAAATATAATGTCTTGAATCCACATTCGTAAGAGATAAGATAAGTATTGAATTTATAAACACAAATCTTTCTCCACCTAATAAACATATTTTTAAAGTTGAAAGTAAGAAGCTATAGCAAAACATTAGAAATTTTAATTTAGAATTTTTTTCAAAAATAAAATATAATGAAAATGAAGAAAAAAAGGGAGGTTATAGAGAAAATATAAAAGAAAAGTTAAGTTGACAATTTTATTATTGTAAGGAAATTCCTTTGGGAAAGAAAAAAAGCAAAGAAAATGGATAGTAAAACGGAAACAAGAAACAAGAAAGGAAGCATGAAAATAAATAAGGAAAATTAAAAAATTTTATTTATATGTTTTATATAATAACTTTTCTGTGAGGGAAAAAAAATAAATGAATATGGAAAGGAAGAAAAAGAGGGAAAAGAATTAGAGATATTGATGTTTGAATTTTTTGGATAAATTATTTTTGAAACTTTTATTTATGTTGATTTTTTTTTTTGTTACATAACCCTATCTGCTGAAGAATGTTAAAAAAAATACTTTTTAAAAAATGTAAAAAAAAAAAGGAATGATAGAAATGAAAAAGTAGGAAACAAGGAAAAATTATATCATCGTTTAAATTTTAAAACCTTGTTATGTTAATTACCTAAATTGAAAACCCAACTAAGAAAACCTAATAAATAAAAATTGCACAATTAAAACATACCAATGAAACTATACATCTAAAATCTAAAATTATAAGTGACGATAAAAAATAATAAATAATTTATAAATTACAAATGAATTTTAGCAAAAACAATTAATTATCTTTAACAGTTGTTTAATCTTCAAAGCAAGTCATATCACTAGTGCCAAATTCGGAAACATAAAATAGAAATGTTATGGCTTTCCAATGGTGAAGCAAAATTATAATGCGGTTGGTGCCAAACTTCACAATCTTATTCAAAAGCTGCAAAATAAAGAAGTATTACACCACTTAAATCGTTATTCACAATCTCACATGAAAGCCTGACCTCAGATAAAGTTACAAGGAGTTTACAACACCTATATTCTGCTCAGCTGTTTTAAAGCATCATATGCATACACCAAAGACTACCAAATTAAAGTAATTTAAACTGTCAAAAGATAAAAGGATCAAAATACAAGTTCATACAAAAACTTACTTCTTATAGCTTCTCTGATACTACTATTACATCAAGGAATACATATTTTCTTATTTTAATAGTGATTCAAAGAGAAGAGAAAATGGGAATGCCTGGCAAGGTAACTCCAGCATCAACAATGAACATGTTACCTGAAACATATTCTGAAGAATCATGGATTAAGTATCGGACTAGTGAGGTTAATGCAGGATCTGATGTACCAAATGTTCTTAAAGGGGCAGTTCTGGTAGCCACATTTGTTAGCCAGTCCTTCTTCATAAGGCCTTGTGTGATCTCAGATTTAAAAAGTCCAGGTGATATCGAGTTCACTCGGATTTTATGCGCCCCCAGTTCAAGAGCCATGCTCTGCAAAACCATCCTTGTCATTTTCTAATTATAGAAATTCATCATAATCCAAGGACCAGAAAGACTATGCAAAATCACTATATAAAAAGTTGGGTCATAAAACATCAAAATTGACGAGATGACAATATAAAATTACAAACAAAAAACCAGTCAAAGACCGTCTTGATGGGAATCTGGGTTTTTACTTTTGAGGTCACCAAAAGGAAGCTAGGGAATCAATGAGAACATTGGGTGTAAATTTTCCACAACAGTTATTTTGCTGATTGCAGTTTCTCAGAAGATATTTCCAGTCATTACTATTTCAGAGAGAAAAATAGATGATAAAATTTTATTAAAATATGAAAAATGAAGTGATTTTGAAAATTATTAAACACCTCAGAAAGGGATTGGAGAGAATACACTTGAAAATAATCACCTATTTTACATATTTTTCCTCAAATATTAGATAAAATAAATTAATTAATGAATCATTTCATAGGTGGTGACATCCTACCAATTACCGATGGTAATTACCTGAACTAGGATCTAGGAGGCAGGAGATCCAGACATCCCTCAAAACTATTCAAAAAAGCCAGATTATCCTATGAAAAATGATGAACATTGACCATATGTATTGAAGATATAGTTTCCCGCCTGCAGATAATTGACCCTCTCCAATAAAAAGGAAGAGCTGAACCAAACAGCCAGCTCATCAAGCTCAGAGATCTTATCAGTTGACAAACCAGTTTCCATTCTTAGATTACGCCTGAAAGGTATCACCAACATGAACCATTCTGGTCAGGCACCAGCTTTCCTTTCTACAGTTGCTCTGCCATACAGGTTCCATTTTCATTGTCACCTACATCTTACCATCACTGGCGGTAAAAGCTGCGTAGGATTGCATACACCACCTTTATCCAATCAATTCAAGCCTAGGCCAATCCAGTAGCAAAGGAACTCCACCATAGAGGTTGGCTTTACCAAACAAGCGCATGTACAAATAACAGCACTGTTCTAACCAATTCACATGCTCTCATAGTAACTGTTACCTTCATAATGTTAAGCACTTAAGATCCAGCTGATGCATAGTTATGTTCCTACATTATAACTTTATTCAAGACTATTGAAGTGGCAGACAAATTTAAGTCACCATAAAATAATTTTTTGCTTATTGATTATATCATAACATGTATGTGGTCCTACCCTTTGATCCTCATTCCTTTTACCCTAGTTTAAAGCCCATAAAATGCAACTTGTGAAGAGCAAAAAGAAGGTGAAATAAACGGAGATGTGCTCTTGGGTATGTTTTTGGGAAAGAGAGGAAAAAGAGTTTTGGAGGGAATTAACTAAAAGCTCTTGAGCTTTAGGGTGAAATATGATCCGAGTTATGTGAGCAACACTCAATGTAATCTTCATCTTTCCTTGATTATAGTGAAATTGTCTTGCCCATGGATGTAAACATTAAGCCAAACCACATAAATTTTGTTCTTCCTGTCGGAATGTAATTTTGGGTTTTATTTCTTGTTGTGTTCTTTAGTTTTTGTTGAATTTATTCGCATTATATTGACTTTCTTGGATCCAATCTACAACATAGACATTGTTGAATTACTTTATTTCTACCACTTTTTTTTTTTTTGAAAAGTAATCTATTTCTACCACTTAATTCTCATCTTAGGCCTTACATCTTCAATTTTCTTATTTTAAACATTTTTCCCTACTTTATAATTGATGATATTGCCAGTCGATCAAATAATAGACAATTCCAAACTTGATGCTTACAAAAGCTTTGATATTCTAGCGACAATCTTGCATCAAAAGTCAACTATCATAAAGTATTTCAAATGATATTATGATAACATTTAAACAACTAAAAACATTAAACACACATTGTTTACCTTTGTCATGGCAATTAGGCCTGCTTTTGAGGCAGCATAAGCCACACCTCCAGGTAGTTGCCCGCGATTAAGACCAGCTATGGAAGAAATATTGATTATTGATCCTCCTTGATTTGCATCAAGCATGTGCATGCAAACATATTTTGATACCAACCAAGACCCTGTTAAATTGGTTTTGATAGTTTGATTCCATTCCTCCTCAGACAATTCCATTGGATTCTTCACATTACCTGAAACACGCAATAGTGACAAATGGTAAACAAAATGTTACATTTACAAGGTCCAACACAATGATCACAAACTGGAAGAAAAGGATCATGACCAAATTGACAATATTACACCAAAAATCAAGTCAAGAAAAGACATAGAGACTATTTCTGTCTCTCTCTTTCTTTCTTTCTTTTTCAGTAATTAATGAGGAACCTTTTGTGGGTAAACCCTGAATGTTTGTTATCACCTTACAATACAAGTTTCACTTCTTGTTTTTTTTGCTAAGGTTTTGTTTTCAAAAAGGACTAAGAAGCCTTAAGTCATAGCAATAACATTGCTCTAGAAAGGAGACTGTCATTCTCTTCTTCGCTATTTTGTTTCCTTGCTTTCATTCTTCCTTGAAGATGTATGTTTCAGATCTCAGAAACAATCTTGACAATTATTAAAATTTGTATAAAGACTCAAATAAGTCAGCAGCAAGAGTTTGAGTAGCACCGCCATTAGGATGAATCCAAAAAATTGGTCCAATTGGGGTGTATTTATTAAAGAAAACTTACTCAAAATTTCATAAAATACAAATAAGAATGTCAAAAATTTTCAAACTATAAAATCTAAACAGCAATTACCCATTTATTTACACTTATATGAAATTTTTAATGCTATAAAAAAGGCTTACATGGTTAGCACAGGTTCAAGCCGTATGAACTTTATTTAGTTGTCGATTTTACCATTACTTTCTCTTTTAAAAGCAACATAAAAAAAAAAAATAAAAAAGACAAATCAAAAATTAAAATTTTCAAATTTATGAGGGCTCTTACAATTATTTGTTAGTAAATAAACATACTTTTCCACTTTTAACAATTTAAGCCTTTTGATTGTTTGGTTTTTGCAATGATACAAAGTGATCCAAAATATCAATCCTAGCTATTTCTATCTACTAACTAGATAATTTTTACTAAAGTTTTTGTTGTGTTTACATTTTCAAAGCCTAATGAGTTTGCACAAGAGAGATCTCCTACTATGAATATCACTATTCAAGAGATAAGGAAAGAAATTATCCAAAACATTGAAAGAAGAGAATATAATACCTCTAATGCCAGCGTTATTGATCAAACTATCGATTCTCCCAAAGGCATCCCAAGCCGTTTTGACGGAGCTCTGTATGGTGGCTCCTTTAGCACAAACGTCCAGCTCGACGGCGACAGCACGAGGGCCACTAGGCTGGGGTTTGGAAGAAGGAAAGGTGAGGCAATTGATTTCGTCGCAGAGGGACTTGAGGCGATCGACGCGGCGTGCGGCAGCCACGATACGGCAGCCGGCTTTACCCAAGTCGAGACAGAATTCCCGGCCTAATCCGGAAGATGCCCCCGTCACCATCACCACTTTTCCGCTGAGGTAGGCCCATGGCTCCAATTGCTGCTCCGCCATTGCAAATACCAGAAGCTGATCAGTCAAACAAACTGTGAAGCTAAAAAGGAAATAAAATTAAAAAATCAGGCGAGTGCCGCATACCGCTGACTCTACAGTGATTGTCCACGCGGCATTAGTTGAATGCCTCTAGGATTAAATTACTTGGATTTATGATGAGAATGCATCATCACTTAATTGGTAGACACTGCCCTTTTCGGTTATTTTGATGAATTCACTACCTTCGAGTACAGGTGAGCATGGTCCCGACTACAAAGATCTTATGATTTGTAAGTATTTAACTTATTTTATGTATATATTATTAAATAATTAAGTTTGAAATTAATTTAAAACTCCATCCTACTCTTCGAGATAGGTAAGTAAGTGCCAAGGACCATATATATTTTTAAAGTGTAAGGAACTGCCTAGTGTCACTTGTCAGAATTAAAATCTAACTTCGTATAAACTTAAACTTTGAAAATAAAATTTAAGTAGGTTTTAAAATTCACAAAATAGCAAAAGCAAAATAAATAAAGAAAAAAGAGAGCTTTTGAAAAATAAAATGTTTTGTATTTTTCTACGAGATGTTACAAATAAGGAGAAGGGGTATTTATAGGTTAATAACTCCCCTTGTTAGATAAGATTAGGTTACAAGATGGAGATAAGGATAAGAAATTTAATTTAAAGAGATTATTCAAATTAAATCCAAATCCTAATCTTATAATATAATCTAAATCTAGATATACATACTAAAATCCAAAAGTTCTAATTAGATTACATTAAATGGATTGGCCTTATTGTCTAGCATGTTTCGTCTGCGTAACTTGTTTAGGCTATTGTTTGTTAGGTTGATTGGCCTGCCAAGGCTACCTAGCTTGCTTAGGTTGCTATGTGTTGGACTGCTTAGCCTGCTTGGACTAGTATGAACTTTTAGGCCGTGACATTCTTCCCTACTTAATCTAGTAATGCCCTCATTGTTGAGAGATGCATTGTTACATTGTGGCCTTCCTCTCGCACGTCTTTGCCTCGAATGACCTCATTTTATACACTTTTGGCTTCCACACAGTTCTTTGGAATGCGTTATCTCCTTAGGCATTTGTTGTAGACCAATCTTCCTATGCCTTAACCTCTTAATCTCTCGAGTGCTTGGCTAGTCTCGATGATTCTATGCCCATGTATTGGGTTTTCTAGCCTTCGTTTGTGGCAGTCCCGTTGCCATTGAGCTTGATCTCTCTCTCTCTCTTAGATCATACAACATTCGACTATCGTTCGTTACTCCCTTAGGTGTAACACAATGCTACCTAATCTAAATGTGCTCCTAGGCTCCCTTGGCCATGGATAATGGCACTCCTTGCCACTACACTGGTCTTTCTCTTTTTCCTTGTGCAGCATTAGGCTCCCTAGGTGTGACTACTCATTGGGTTTCTTTACACACTAGTTGCTACTTTCATTGCTTGGATCTTTCTTGCCCATCATGATGGCTATGAGCTTTTTACACATGATATAGTCCTTTGTCAAGTGTGGTTTTCACACAAGAAACATTTAAGGGACTTATTTTCCTTGCCCTTCCACTTGGCGATTGCCTTGGTTAGATGGCGTGGCGATTTTTTGTCAGCCTTTTCTTTAGACCCATTAGCTTTCTCATTCATATTGTTACCCTTTTTCTTGGGCTTGGAGAATAAAGGCTTATTGTCGGACTTGTGCAACACTACTAATGATTCCACCATGATCATAGCCTCTGAGACATTCTACACATTTCTCCTTTAGAGTTCCAAGTTGGCCCATAGTTTGAGCCCATCCATAAAAGAAAAAAAGTGCCTCTTTTTCGCCCAAATCATTAATTTGTAACAATAATTCAGAAAATTGCTTCACATATTCTCTTACCTTATCTTGTTGGGTAAGCTTATTGAGTTTTCCACGTGCCTCATCACACAACAAAAAAATAGAGCATTATTGACGACAATTTCCCTTGATATGTAACTATAGTACCCCGTACTTTGAGATGGTGGCTAATAAAGCTTATCAGATGCCCATTTGAGGTTGATTATTGAGTTAAAAGGGTAATTCAGAAGTGAGCTTGTGAAACTTCGACCACCATAGACACATTAACTAGAAGTAGATGTGATAACACTAACTAGGGGTAATTTCATCATTTCTCTTGGTGAGCTCCTACGAGTGGGTTTTTTGATGTTATTAAGGCCTAAGTAGGCCTAAGGCATAAATGAATGATGAAAATAAGGATAAAATAACGAGGGAAATAGAAATAGTGATGACTTTTGTAGTAGGGGCAAAATGATCATTTTGCATCTCGAGTCTAAATTTTTAAGTTTTTGTGAACTCAAGTACTTCTAGACCATTATGGACTTCGTCTCAGTGTCTAAAGAGTAAAAAGTTGAACCAAAGGAAAGACAAAGACAAAGTCACCTCATGGAGGGCATTTTGGTAAATTATATGAGAATTGGATAAACTTTAGATATAAATATCGAAAGCTCCAGCAACTTCCAGCAGCTTCTAGCAACTTCTTCTTCCCCCCCAACTCTTCTCTCCATTTCACATTTTTCCTCATCCTCCATGGGAACGAACCTTGAAACTTCCATATCTTTTTCAAGTTAATTCCAATTCTCATGCTTGTGAGCACTTTTCCATAGGGTTTTTCATGCTCCTTCACTTCTACACCTCAAGGACCCTCAAAAGTCTTTCCTCAATACTTTCTCTCACTAGTTGGAAGTTTAGAGAGAGAAAAAAAGAGATTTTCCATGATAGCTTGAGTATTCTTGAGAAGAAATTCAACTACAATCCACCAAGGTGAGTAATGAATTAGGACTGATTTTAGGTTGTTGATAATGACTAGTAATTGGAGTTGTGAGTTTTTTTATTGTTGAGGTTTGTTTATTTATTTATAGTGATACTAGAGTAGAGAGAATAGATAGCTAATCAAAAGGCAATTGGAAACTAGTTAGGAATAACTAGTAGAACTTGATTTAGGAAAGAGCTTTTGGAATTATATTAATGCCAATTTGGGTTGGTGGTGATATTGTGTATGTATAGGTTCCAACAAGGCCTCAGACGTCCATTTGGAGCATTAGTTGAGGCTAGAGTCAAGCAAAAGAATCAATAAGACCGGTGAGTGAACTTGCATCAAAGTGTTTTTGGAAAATACATATGTGTTGGGATGAAGCATTTAAATGATTTTACTTGGTTTTCATTAAATTATGCATGGGAACAAGCCCTTGATGAAATGTTTTGATGTTGTGAAAATGTGAAATATATAAAAAGATAAATCCATGTGCTCCTATATTATGTTGGTATGTATATATATGAATATGTGTTGTGCATTGATGAATAATGTTCTGTGATAATGATGACCCAACTATGTGCGATATGGAAGTGCACATGAGCTGATGATGACCTGGTTATGTGCGAGTAGGGAGTGCTCATAAGCCGATGATGACCCGACTATGTGCGAGTAAGGAGTGCGCATAAGCCGATGATGATGACCCGGCTATGACGATGAATGAAGTGGTGTGGTGTACGTGTTTATGTATATTTATATATGTATATATGATAGAAAGTTTATGATTATAATATGTGATTGAAATGAATAATGAGAAACTTGATTGTTGTCAATGTGTTCATTTTGATGTGCAATATGGTAGGGATGAATTTTGTGGCATGTGAAAATCTCTTAATTTGTCATTTGCCCTAAATCTCGATGCAACGAGAATGCATTCTCACTGCAGTGAAAAAATCTTAGGTGGTGGGGGCACAAACCAGCCATATTTCTCGCTGCAGCGAAAAAGAATTCTTGCTGCAGCGAAAATGGATTCTCGCTGCAGCGAAGAACTCTCGGGTGGTCCTAAAATTCTGGTGCAGTGTTTTCACTTTGACAAAGATTTTGACCATGTTCCGTTCTGAACTGGGAAAAGTGGTAAACATTAAAGTTGTAGCCCTTCCCCTTAGATTTCTAATGGTCCAAAAATCAGGTCAATTGGACTTCTTTAGTGGGAGAGATTCTAGAAAAACTGAAACATATGCAAACTAGGACTATTTCTCGCTATAGCGACAAACTTTCTACCATGCTTGCTACCTTACTTGATTTTGACCTATTTTTCACCCATTTAACTTCATGGATTTATCATGGGTTTTTGTAACACTATGAGGTTATTAATCAAAGTTTGAAATGAGGGGTTTTTAGTAAGAAATTAAATCAATTGCATTGTCTTTGAAACAAACGCATCATGATTTCCAAATTCTTTCTATCGATTGCTTGTTCCCTTCTTATGTTCACTCACTGAGTTTTATACTCACGTTTTTAAACTTCATGTTTTCAAATTCGAAGACAGTTGGGACCTAGATTGAGTGTCCACGTATGCTCGTCCTCTTGGTAGGTACTATGGCATTTTAGTAGCTGTACCTTCACCCACGGTCATTTTGCTGATGGTCAAGAGTCTGTTACCTGTGAACGCGTTTATGCAATGTAATCCACTAGGATCCATGTTATAAGTCAAATATGTATATTTGATTACTAATGCCACTATGAGTTGGCAAACGGGTGACATTATTTTGCCATAATAAAATGGTGAGTATTGGGTCACTATAAAATGTTACTAAAATATTTTTAGTTGAGAATTACAATATGTGGTTTTAGAAATGATGGTTGGGATTAATGATTGGGATTGCTTAAATAGGCTTGCTTGGGCTTAGTGGGCTATGCCTATTGGGCCCATGCACCTATCATAGCTCGAAATTTGGGTTGTGATAAAGGTGGTATTAAAGCAAGGTTTAGTCGAGTCCTAGGGATTCTTGTGTCAGTCAGTGGAGTTGTCGGAGTTAATGTAGAGTCTTGTTTATGGTTTGTGACTGCAACACAAATCATAGACAAGAGGCTATATGAACTCCTATTCCTAGTAACCTACCCTCCTACTAACATTATGTAAAGGTTATAAGTGGTGCCGTTGTCCGGGTTTGAGATGCCACCTAAGACACGAGCTGTTGTTGGAAAGATTTTAAGTAAATGCTCCTAAATGAAAGGTTAATGTAATAACATATCCCTCTGATTAAAGATGGAAGAAATTGGAGTTGGACTAATAGGTCCGTAATGACTTATTCATTCAATGGAGCTATAATTTAAGCCCATAATTGTCAATGGGAATAAATTAGATGACATTGGTTTATTATTGAGGTCAGTATAAAGGAACACGTATGATAATGGTAATAAGGGGTGCACTTTGACTGGAATGAATAGTGATGGTTGTAATTTACTTGGAGTGTATAGATCTAAGTATTGAGGAAGGTGTAAACTGATGTTTATGTGCACGAAGGTAAGTGCACTATGTTAAATGAGCTTGTCATGCCCCTATAGAAATGGTGTGGGCTTTTGAAATATTTTATAAGTGTATAAGTGTTGAATATGTGTATAGTAGCTTAAATGGAGTTGGTTTTGATTTCAACTAAGTGATTGCAAGATCCCAAGGTTTAATTTGAACTATTATGGTTTATAGTTATAAGTATATGAATTAGCTCAAGGGTGAAAATTAGTGATCATTATAATTGATATGTGGTCATTAAGTAAAAGGTTGGTAAACAAACTTGCTCTAAAGAGGAGCTTGAACTTTGTTACGCTGTGTGTGAGGTCAAAGGATTAAAGGACTAGTTGTGGATTTGATAGCTGGAAGTTAAATGACTCAAAGATGTCGAATCTAGTCTAAATGCCATATGAAGTTCTATATTTGAGTTTGATGTACGAATTGCTTTAACGATTAATTTAAAAGTCTATTGGGTTCAATATGCAATCTATGATAAAAATGATCAGGTGCGAATGTGATCTTCACAAAGGTAAAGGATTTAGGAAATATCAATTTTTGGATAAGTTCTAAGAGGGAGTTTCTACATCCTAAGTTTAAGAAATGTTGATTTTATAGCTGTAAAGAAGAGGTGCAACAATTAAGTAAATTATTCACTTGATAAATGTAATTGGTTAAGGATTGGTGAGTATAGTTTAGATCTTAACATTAAATGGTGTGCAACTAGATATTTATGTATTTAAGAGTTATTTGGAAACAATTGCATAACCAAGTTGCACTAAAATGTTATGACAAAGGTATACGACTGTTATTAGTGAAATATGCCCAAAGGATAATCATGGCATACCCCAAAAGGGTGAAATGTGTAATGGATATGTTGAAATGGAGGAAAGTAAGAAGGGGTTCATACACGTGGTAATGGATGTTGACATTTAAAGGGATGTATATATGTATATGTGAAGTTACTCATGTCATTGGTGGGAATAAAGAATTATTCCTAGCAATTTGAGAGTTGAACACCATATGCTTGATGGGTTGCATAGATGGTACTAAAATATACTAATTGACCTAATGGACACTATTGGAGATAATTATGAAAACGGGGGAAGAACAAGTTCTAAAATTTCAAAGTAATAACGTGAGCATAAGTAAAATGATCAAGGTACCAGCCTTAAATGTAGACGAAAAACGTTGATTGAGTAAACTCCAATAGCCACTGATTCGCAGTGCTAAGAGCACCCTATGTCTAGGATGCTTGAATAAGATGTGAAAGGCGTGAAGCTGCAATTACAAGCTGAATTATGGTCATTGGACTTGATGTTAAACTTCGTTAATTAGAGCTTTAAGGGTGTGAAAAAATATTTATATGGATGAATTGGAAAGTTTCTCTATTGCCTTATATATTGGCATGTAAGTCAATGAAACAAGGGATTAAGCCTCGTTAAGGTTAAGGAAAGAGTGAATGAAAAGTAAGATAAATGATGGGAGAAATATAGAGGTGGTTATGATGAGCATAAGAAACTTAAGGATCATCAATGCAAAGATACTAAGTAGGTTGTGTGGTCCGAAATAAGGACAATGACACCTTGGGAGATTTGAAAATAATGTCCATTGGAACTGATGAGGTGGAATGTCATTGAGCATACAATGAATTGTTAAAGTTATAAGGGGCTTTGAAGGTAAGCTTTTGATTGTTTAAATCCTCAATTGAATTCCACCAAAGGATGTGTTTAAGTGTTTTGGAAGTGCATTGAAGAGCATAAGAGAAAATACCAGTTAAATTGCTGTAAGAGGTTGAAATGGCATGGCCATGAGAGGCTCATGAACAACCAAGCAATGTATAGGTAAATTTGCAAGGGAGCTATGATTAGTAGATAAGGGTAGAACTTTAATGATGGGATAGTGTTAATGGCTTTAGGCATTGAACCATAAGTTATAGGCTTGTATCTACTTTGCGAACACCTTGGTGGGATAATTCGAAGGAGTTCTCACAATGTGAAAACATTAAAGCTCAAGGAGCTAATAGTTATACAGCGATGTTGATGCTCATGACTGATATGTCACGTAGTACGAAGGTATGCTACAAGTCTAAGAATGCTTGGAAATGTTGGTTTGAGGTAATGACTATCTTGCCATTATGTAGACCCGATAATGATACAGTCTCGATACACTTGTAGAGGCAGAGCATACAATGGTAAAAAGTGTTTCCCTCACATGTTTCATTTCATTTCGAGTAATTATCATGGTAGAGTACTAGATAAAGGTAAGCGGAGATTGAATTGTGCTTTAAATGCTTAGTGAATAATGGCGATATGCTTTAGTTAATCGATATTACCCTTGGTGAGGGAATAAAAGTACACAACTAGATTCGTAGAGATCTACTTGGGAAAAGAGATGATGATTTGAGAATTCAAGTACTCATATACGAATAAAGATTTGGTAATGAGACATGACCTAGAGATGGAATACTACAATATAAATTTTGGCTAAGAAAATCGACTTATAAAAACATGTGGTGTTTAGGGATGGTGTTAATTAGCGGTTGACTCTCGTATGAGAATAGAATATTGAAATCAACTTTGTGTATTCACCATAAATGGTGAGCATGATCTAACCAACTATAAGAAGAAATGATTCTAAACTTGATTGTTAGTTATTTTGGTTTTATAGATGGCTTATTGAGCTTGATATACCTAAGGTTACTTAAAGTTAAAATTTTTGAAAATATATGTATGGATATATAGGTGGCAAATTGGCAAAAAAAAAAAAAAAACTCATATGGAGTTGGTTATAATTTGATTTGGTGATGATATCCTATTAGCGGTTATAACACGAAATAATGACTAAGATAATCCATTGGTGATTTTGGCATTGAACAAGTTGATTATAATGCTGTCAATGTAAGGGTAAGTGTTTATACTTCTGGTATTAGTTCATAAAGTTCTATCATATCGTGATCAAACTTGCTGTTTTTGATATAGCTTGAGAGGTTTGGCATATGAACTAGCTTAATTGTAAGCTAGAAATTGATAGGCTATTATGAAGTACACAAATAGAGAAATATGCCATGGATTTAATTCCCTAAAGGCTAATGGAATAAAACGTATTAGTACTGGTATAGCCCCAATATAAAGTTTTAACTTATGAAGATTTGGAAAAAAAAAAATTTAGCTTATGCATGAAGGTGGTGCATTTAAGTTTATGTAAGAAAAGTTTAAAATCTGCCTTATTTGGCATAAAGCCCATGATTGAGAATGAATGATTATAGATTTAATTTTCTAAGGCAAAAAGGCTAAAAGGAGTTAATATCAAAAAGGTCTTAATTGATGATTATTTGATTTTAAAGTACAATTAAGGAGAGACAAATGTCTAATTTCACCCTCGGATGGATGAACTAATGAAGCCGTGAGATTTGGCATTTGAAGTAAATTTGAGGAATCTCAAGTTAGATATGTTTGTATGTGACATATAACTAACAAGTTGGTTATGACCTAGGAATTATAAAGAGTGGTTAGGTCCATACGGATGCATCCAAAGGTATCGTCATTTATTGAAATGTATTGTGGTAAGAGTCGAGATCTACTTAGTAAGTACTCGATCATGAAGGTACTGGAGTTTTGTTTTTGGGAATATGGTTACTAATGGTTACCGGATTTGAATCATCCGTGATGTTAAACATATATGAATAAATAAAGAGTGTTTGATCTTTATGTATTATGAAATGCTTGAATGGAATTTGTATGGAGGTATGTAAAAGGGAATAGAGGTTGGTTGACCATTTAGACCCATAGTCAATGGTGGAATAAAGGCTTGAATGTTGGAAGGTTTGATAAAAGATCAAGGTAGAGGAATTGTGGATGGTTAAGTAAACATGCATAATTAATGATTTAAGGATGATTTGATTGAGGTGTGACCAGAATTAATAGCATATTTGAATTCTCTTCATAAGATAAAGAATGATATTGCTTTGATCCAACAAAAGTAGTACACATAATTATATATT